>NW_017731381.1:2066145-2067604 GCF_001890085.2 Hipposideros armiger
CCACATACTCATTGGACAAATGAGGAAACTGAGGCTCACCCAATTAAGGGATTTCCTTGATGACAGTTTGTTAGCCACAGTCCTGGAAGGGTCCTGACCTCCACCCTGCATGATGACATCAGGGTCTATTTGACTACTGATCTCTGTGCCCCAGCTATATGCCCGTTCTAAGACAGGGGCTGAAGGTTCCACTTCACCCCAGTAATGGAAGTATAAACACAGGCAGCCTGAGCCTCTGTGCCTTGGGAAAAAGGGCCCTTCACATCCATTAAAGGCAGTGCCTTCCCCTCAGACTCTCCATGGGTTTTCACTATGCCCATAGT
Organism: Hipposideros armiger; assembly: GCF_001890085.2. Taxonomy (NCBI): domain Eukaryota; kingdom Metazoa; phylum Chordata; class Mammalia; order Chiroptera; family Hipposideridae; genus Hipposideros; species Hipposideros armiger. The sequence goes on from NW_017731381.1 coordinate 2,066,469, forward strand.
GAGATGCCCCACAGGCAGACACAGCAGAGGAGTCCTTTGGTTTGCTCAGAGGCACTGTGTGTTAACGGACGGCACATAAGCTTTGGAGGCCAGTGGATTCAAATCAAAGCTCCTCTCGTCACTGCTTGATCCCTTACCCTGTCCGGGACTCCGTTTTTCCACTATGACATGACAATGCCTGCCTCACAGAGGGGATGAGGTGGTTCATTTACACTGCCTGGCATTAAGCTCCCTTAATCAGCGCATTCCCCTTTCTTCTTCAGGAGATAGTGCAGGAGGATGTCCTCAGTGGAATCCACTTCATCCTGAGCTTTCCTGTGCCCGGCAGGACGCATCACACCTCCTGTGGGACGCTGGGGCTTGTCTTCCTCTAGGGGGCACTCTCCCCACCCACCTGCCACGTTTGCGGACAGGCCACCAGGTTTTGCATCGATCCATAGGTCCTATAACGTTAGTTCAGGGCCACAAACTGGCAACCCTAGTCCTTGAAAGGCCTGTGATTCCTTGAATACACGCCCATGTTGCCTTGAAGGGATGCTGAAGGGGTGCGGTGCGGCCAGGGCACGCCTGGGACTGGTGTGGGTGGCCGGCGGCCATCCTCGGGGGTGTCGTTCGCCCACCCCCCCGGTGGCCCTGGAGACCCTGCCGCGGTACTCACAGGCAGTGGACCACCGTGCGTCCCTCCCTGCCGTCGTACTGCTCCTGCCACTTCTCCAGCCGGCGGACCACTTTGAGCAGAGAGCGCTTGGAGGGGGGCGTGTCCCGGTAGGCGGGCCAGCCAATGTACTGGAGGTGCTGGACGATACGGTACCCATCCTGGGGCTGAGAACAGAGAGGCTGTTAGTGCTGTGCAGCTGGGGGTGCTTGGGGGTGCGAGCCCTCCAGCCACTCTAGGGGCTGCAGCACCGTGTGGGAGATAGACTAAGCCATGTCCTCATGGGGACAGTTACAGACTCTTACTCATCTCCGCACCTTCGCGCCTGCTGACTCTCCTGTCATGACTGCCCTGCACCCCCTCTTAGCCTGGAAAACACCTACTCAGTCTTCAAAACCCAATTCAAATGTCCCTTTCTCCAGGAAAAGCCTTCCCTGACGCTCCCAGGCAGAATTCATCTCTCGCTCCCCGAGGTTCATGC
>NW_017731381.1:2069974-2071990 GCF_001890085.2 Hipposideros armiger
TTACTCGTTTACGTATTATCTACTATTGCTTTCAAGCTATCTACATGGCAGAGCTGAGTACTTGCGACAGAGACCATGTGGCCTGCAAAACCTAAAATGTTTCCTGTCTGGTCCTTCACAGAGAATTGTACCTACCCCGTCCTGTCAGCTTGCTCTGGGGATAAAAGGGATAGTGCATGTGAACAAGGCTCTTAGCATAGTGCCAGGCATGGAGCGAGCACCCACTAAATCCCAGCAACTCATAGTATTATTGAACCTATCAGTGCTCAATAACAATTATGATAATACCTAACATATAAAGTTAAAGGATTCTTCTTATCACTCATTTTAAATAGCAAAGACGTATAAGGTCAAGTTTCATAATGCAATGGTGCTTGCTTTCCTGGCATCTCCATTGAGGGTGAATTGAGCATATTAAGGTGTGTGTGTGTATGGTGGCAGGGTGGGGGGGGGGCGTGGAGGCTGGTCACAGGGGCCTCTGTGGCTGGACAGTCATCTGCTGAGCTGTGCGGTAATGACACAGTCCACAATTTAAACTTCATATCTCTTTATCATTAGCTCCTCTGCCTTGCACCCTTTCCAGCAACGAGGGACTGGTACAGATAAGTCTGTGGCTGGCTCGAGAAATCAGAGTTCATCAGAACTGCCCAGTAAAAAACAAAACAAAACAAAAAACAATTGCTTTTATCACCTGCATTAAATTTGGCCTTGCCAGAGGTAGGCTGTGATCCTGACATGAGGTACATAGGTCTGCGGCATCAGGGAAGGTCTATTACCCCCCAATATTTTCAGTCTGGAGAGAATGTGGAATGATCTGTCTCTTTCAGTAAGCTTTCCAGACCAAGTTCTCAAGCTAATAGGTTCTATTATACTATGCCTCAAACACGACTCCTATATTTGGGACACTTCTCCACATTTGATTTTCCAGGTCATTCTCCCATAATGCCCAGAGGGCTGGGGAAGTTTGCAGGGTCCTTGTAAACATAAATCGGAGCCTTCATTCGTGTTCCCTAACTCGTGAGATTGCATCAGCAATGGCGTGGGTGAGAGTCAGCCGGGTGATATGGGGGCACATACGATGTTTGAGCTGCCAAGGATCATCAGGGTCTCCCCACAGCCCAGGGCATCGCACATAATCTAGTGATGGGAAACAAGAGGAGGAAGTGGGGGATACCAAGTGTTCTGTTCCCAGTGACGCTTTGGGGCTCGGAAATGATTCTCATTAATGAGCAATTCCTCTGTGGTCCTGGTGTCCAGGTGCTGGGGTTGTGCCTCCATGGGCACTACCGTTCTGGCTGCAATGTCACAACAGGTCGTGGGGCCCCTGCTTCAAGAGCCCTGGGTTCAAATCCCAGCCCTGCCACTTTCTAGCCGAGTAACTTGGCCAAATCTTGTAGCTTCTGCGAGTTAAGTTATGAGTGGCTAAGACTCATAATGTGTCTACTTAGCACAGGGATCTGTAACTAGTGAGTGCTCAGGAAATGTGAGCTATAATTATTAGGCAATGTGGGAGGGTCACTCAAACGAGATGGATAAAGTGAGTTTTTTTTTTCTCTACTTAGTAATTCTTATGAAAATGTCTCTTTAGGATGATATCCAAAGGGTGGCCCTTGTGAAAATTCCTGACCAGCCAGCTTGGGGGAGCAGTGGAGGATGGGTGGAACGCTGGATATCGGGACACTGTTCTGCAGGTTAAAGGTCAAAGGAGAGAGACCTGTGGGTTGTTCATGAGAGAGACCCAGGGGATGGAAGAGGAAGGTTGGGAGTGCAGTGGGACAGTGACAGGTGGATCAATGTGCCATGTGACCTCCTTCCTGTCCTCCTGAATATTCAGTAAATTTATAATAACACATACAATGCTCAGTGTGCATGGATTTCTTGTAGAAACCAGTGAGGAACTGAGCTTTGCTCCCTGGTTGACACAGAAATGGACCAGAGATCACATATGGGGTCTGAGGGGCCAGACCATTAACACAACGAGCATCAGCAGTTTATAGAAATCTTGGGGATAGCGGG
>NW_017731381.1:2073055-2090582 GCF_001890085.2 Hipposideros armiger
TGATTATAAAATTCCTTTAAATAGATTCTATAAAGAGCAGAAAACATATAATTGGCTTTAATACTGTGGGCAGTTAAGACAGACAGTGGGTGAAGCGGTGGGGGCAAAGCAAGGGACAGGGACAGAAAGGCACACGGACCACAATCAAGTCACATTCCCATATCCCTTCTCCATCTAGCCTCGCCATAGCCCCACAGGTGAGTAATGCAATCTCCATGGAGTGGGCGGACACTTGCTTATGCATGACAGCTGCATCAGAGTTGTTTCCGGGGAGGAAGGGTGGGAGTTTAGGAGGCTACACAGGGAGGTAGGGTGGGTGGGAGGCAGAGGCTCAGGCAGGTTTTAGAAAGAGGTATTAAAGAGGCAGCTGAATTATGCAACTCAGGAAAGGAAAAACTGGGGGGAAGAGGGTGAAAGAGCTGAGAAGGGAGGGGTGGGAGAAGAGGTAGAGGAAGAAAGTGGTTTGGGCAACTGGGTGGGCAGATGTGCTGCTGCCCTCCAGGGGTGAGGAGGCTGGGTGGGTTTTAAGGACGAGGATGTGTGATGTTCGAGCTTCAGTCAGAGGCGCTTCTGGGGTATGATGCCCACGTTGCCCCCAGTAAAGCTTGAGTTGGAACTTGGGAATGAACATAAAAACAGGACCTCCTTGGAATTCCTGGAAATCTTGGCGGTGGACAACGGGCTTTCCCACAGGATGGGGCACAGGAAACAGAGCCTGTTTTTATTTAAATCTTCAAAGATAGCATGAACATGCCTGGCATCATGGTTACATGAATTTAACAGGTGATAACATTGAGACTTGGTCAAGTTAAGAAACTGGCTTAAGGCAACAGAGCAAGTATGTGGCAAGACTAGAATTTGAACTCAGATCTCTCGATCCCATACTTCTTCTGCTGTTACCTCCACTGTTTCATTGAGGGCAGAGACAGAAACACGGTCCCTTGCAAAATCAGACCTGACTGTGTATTTTGCTAGCATGTTAGGTTGCATATTCACAAGCCAAGATAAAAATGGGGATATCAGTGCTTGCTATTCACCCTGCAGGCACAATGACAAGAAAAGACATCTCTGAAACATCACCTCTGCTCTTTCCTGGGAAGATGACGACCTTGCCTCTCTCACTTCCAGAAGCTCCTTAGGAATGCGTCTTTCTTGGTCCCACCTTCCCTCACCTTTCCACCCAGCTTTGCATCACCTAAACTCTCACACTGTCTGTGGTGGGAGCCTCAGAACTGGGTGACTCAGCTTTTGAACTAAGGGACAGTCCTTCCTGCTCCATATACCCAGGTACCAGCAAGCCGGTGCTTATCAGGCACTGGACCCTGGAATTCCTGTGGTTTAAACAGCAGCAGAAGTCTTTACCTCCCCTGGCAGGGAGCCCTGGGCCTAAGTCAGTGATGGGCTGTGAGACTTTGGACAGATCCCTCCCCCTGCCTGGGCCTCAGCCTCCTGACCTCCAAAACCAGGGGAAGTGGACCTGGGTCAGAGCCGTGGTTTCCAGAGTAGGGGGTCCATAAAGTTGGCAGGACAAGCCAATGAGCTATCTCCAAAATCTAAAAGCCAAACGGGGTCACACTATTGTCCTGGAGTGGAGGACACAGGCTTTCGGGCTAGAATGAGAGCATCTCATTGTATGAGCTCTGCCGACAGCCTGTAGATCAGAAGTTCACTGGGGGGGGGAGTTACGTTTACAGGAAAAAATACAAGAAAACGAACTAATTGTTAATTTGGGAAATACCTTTTTTTGGGAAATAAAAGCTTTCAAAATAGCGGGTCCATGGAGGGAAGATGGGAACGATCAAAGATGTTTGGAGAACACCCCCATTTTTGCTTCCGTTGTCACACGGCCTTCCGCTGACTCGGATCCTTCTCCTCCCTCTCATGAGGACTCTAATCCTGGGCCCATCTGGGTAACCCAGGACCATCTATACGTTTCAAGATCCTTAACGTCCTCACATGTGCGAAGCCCCTTCTACCATGAAAGATAACAGATTCTTAGGTTTAAGGGTTAAGATGTGGACATCTTTCAGCAGGAGGTGGGGGGCATGATTCAGCCCACCACACAGCCGCACCCCATAGCTGGCTTCGGGGATCTCCTGAGCTTTCTGAACAATAGGGTGGGTGTTGCATGACCATGAAGAGGGTTTCTTTTTGTGGGTTACTCTCCATGGACTCTGGTCTCACCACAGAGTCCACAAAGGTGGGAGAGGTCTTCTCAATGCCATGGGGTGTGATCGAAAAGGTTCTTTCTGGTGTGCTCATCAGACCCCAAAGTGTCACTTGCCGGATGTTGTGGCTGTAGGATTTTGCCCAACTCATCCGGCCACAGGCCTTTGGAGGTCCACAGAGCTCGAAAAATCTCTAAGGTTGAATGGAGTTGCTTTGAGAGTCTTTATCTTGAGCTCCCACTGCTCGTAATTATCTTTGGACAGCAGCCACTGCGGAGAATGGAAGAATATCTGTGGCTGGGGGTGGCTGCCTGATGAAGCAGCAAAGTGTTCTGGGCACAGGCAGACAGATCTGGCCAGCAGTGCAAGACAATACAGCGCTCTGAGATCGCTCATCCACACCTCAAACTTATTTTGCTGTAGCTCTCAGGTAGCCCAGCTACAACCCCTAACAGGAGCTCTTACGGTTCCCAGTCAAACCCTAGGATGTGGCATTGGTCCTTTTGGGAGCAATCCAGGAGCTGGGGACCTAAGGCTGCACTGTCTGTGTGGCTGGGCTGGCAGAAGCCATGGGCTGCCTTGGCATGGGCACCCTGGCAGACAAATGCTGATGCCACTTCAAAGAACCGCCCCTCCAGGTGCTGAGGGTGGCTTTTCTGCTGCTCACACTGTGTCATTGTTTATTTTCACAAGGCGCCCAGCTGTTGTGGTGATGATATTTACATCAGTAAGTGCTCTATTCATCTGCTGATTTCAGGGGACGCTTGCCAGCTGCATATGGCAGCCAACCTCAGGGCACTTCTAAGCCTGATGCGTTTGCATTTAGAGAATCAGTTCTCAAAGGCTGTACCAACATTTGGGGCTGAAAGATCTTCTTTCACCCAGGACCCACCCTGAAAGGGGAAGATATAGCCCATGACCACGACCCTTGCTTCTCTATACGTCCCAAAGTGAGGTTCTTTAAAAATCCTCTTCTCTGCCTTGAGTTCTAGTTTCGCAAAAAAGGGATGCTGAAAAAAGGGAACAGCAAACAGGCTTTCCTTGGCTCTACTTCACTCATGGAGCAAAGTTCACTTTTTTTCAGCAAAGGAACAGGGTAGAGATGCCTTCTGACTCAAGAACTCTGTGGGGGTCTTTGTGTTATGGAAACCCATTTCATTTCATGGTTATCTCAGATTCCAATGGTCTGTTGTTTGGGGCCCAACCCTTGGAATCATCTTTTTTTCTCTCGCACTTTCCATATTCAATCAGTCAGGATATTTTGTTGGGTCCTTATATATCCACAATCCACTCCATCACTGCCACCTGGGTTCAAACCATCGACACCTGTCACCTGGATTCCTGCCCAAGCCTCCTCTCTATTCTCTCTGCTTCCACTCTTAACCACCCTCCCTCTTCCTGCACCAACCGTCTATTAACACAGCAGATTTAAAAAAAAAGTTGAATTCCTTTTTCAAGTCGCTCCTCTCGTCAAGACCTGTCAATGACTCACATTTCTGTCCAAGTAAAACCCAAAGTTCTTCCTGTGACCCTCCCCACCCCCGCCATTCAAGGCTTCTCTACGACCTGGTCCTCCTGTGTTTCTGTGTCACCTTCTGCTGCTGTCCCCAAACTTGCTCTGCTCCAGTCTCAGTGGCCTCTGACGTTGTTCCTCAAATGGGCCAGGCTGTGCCCACCAAAAGGCCTTGGCGTGGGCTGTCCCCTCAGCCTGGCATCCTCCCTGAGATGGTCACTTGTCTCATTCTGTCACCTCCTCCAAACCCGCACTGACCTTCTCGTTGGGCCTGTCTCAATCACTCTATTACAGCAGCAGCCAGTGCCCCAAACCAGCTTTCTGACTTTCATGACCCTGCCCTCTTATTTTTCTTTTTCCCGGAACTTGTCACTTTCTAGCATATAATTAAAGGACATTATACAGTGTGTGTTGACTGTCTTCCCTGCGTTAGCACAGAAGGGTCAGGAGAGATGGGAGTTTTCTGCTGTGCTTTCTCTGTCTTGTGTCCTGATGCTGGCCAAGCACTGAGAGCTGCCTCTGGCAAATAGCAGATACTCCACAAATACGGCTGAATGAACGAGTGCAACCCGTCCCGAACGCCTCTCACATGTACACCCGATCGCACTCAATTTCACCTCCCATGCCCTGCTCCTCTCTCGGCCTCCCCAGTCTTCCTGCTCCCTCTCCCCCGCCCCCTTACCTCCCTGTCTGGGCCAGTTGTATCCCCAGATGCCTGATTGCCAGACCGGAATCCCCGCCACCATCCACGACTTCTCCCTCCCATTCACCTCCCACATCCAGCTCTCCTGAAACTGGTGGGCTTTTCACATCCAACCCCCATCCTCTCGCCTCCTGGCCACCTCTTCAGTTCAGATCATCCTTTCATTTTGTGCACATGGGCAGCATCCTCCTCCCCCATCTCTTGGTTTCCAGGTTTTTCCTCTAGCTTTCCCTCCTCACTGGTCCCCAGACACGCCTTTCTAACAGGATCTCTGCCACTCTGCTGGTCCACCTCTTCCACATCTCCTCCCTGTACAGCAACTATTTTCCAACTGTGCTCCTAGGAGCCCCAGGGGTTCCACAAAGGGACCCAGAGTGGCTGACTCTCTGAGGGGCACCAGGGGGAGCCAAAAGACCAGGTGGGTGGAGCCCCAGCGCCCCCCCTCCCCCCGCCCTTAACACTAGCAGGTTACCTGATACCTGCTTCATAGATTGAGCTTGCATGTAAGTTTTTATTTGGAGAAAGGATTCTGTGTGCAAAATAAAAATCTTAAAACGAAAAACAAAACACTTACCGTGCTGCAGGCCAGGGCCCAACCTCCTTGCCTTGCAAGGGCAGCCGTGTGCATGCTGGGCCCTGACGCATTTTCCAGTGTCGCCACCCTCGCCTGCTGACACCCCGAACCCCAGCCACGCTGCACCCAGAGCTGTTCTGCAGACAAGCCTGCAAGCGCTCATCCCACGCTGCCTTTGCCCCTGCTGTTCCCTCCACTTGGAATGTCTTTTCCCAGCTACCTCATCTCCCACACACCAAATCTCTGCTGCCTTCTTCAAGGCCAATGTCACCTTCTTTTTGAAGTCTTCCCTCACCCTCTGGGCAGAATTAATTGCTCCCTGTTCCCCGCCAGCACAGCACTTCGCTGCTGACCTCTATTATGGCACTGCCACGCGAGGCTGGGACAATTTGCTCATCTGTCTCTGTAGCCAGACTGTGAGCTCCTGGCGGGCTGAGGCTGTAGCTCAGATCCAGTTTTATTTTATTCCCACACCAGGCCGGCACTCACACAGAAGTGTGCTGAGTTACTGTGAGTTTCCTTCACAACACTGAAAGGGTTGTTTTTAAAAAACCTGAAATTCTCACTTCCTCCACCCAGGAATGGCTGCCTTGCCTTGGGGATGTGGGATCCTGGAGCTGTCCCATGACATGTATCCTATGNGTCTTCAAAACCCAATTCAAATGTCCCTTTCTCCAGGAAAAGCCTTCCCTGACGCTCCCAGGCAGAATTCATCTCTCGCTCCCCGAGGTTCATGCGCTGGAACACATCTCATTGTCCCATTAGATAGTGAACTCTGAGGGCAGGGCCTGAGCTCTGTTCATCCTGGGCCCCCAGGAAAAACCAAGGTCACCTTAGAGTACCAGTCTGCTCCCTCCCACCCAATTCTCCTCCACCCAGCCGGAGAATTTCATGGAAGCAGCTAATTCTTGTTTATCTGGGTGTTGTTTCCAGGATCTAGCCCAAGGCTTCATGGGTCCAATCAAAGTCTGCATCAACATGTGCCAAAATAGCATGACATGGTGGGAAAGCGCTAATTTCTCAGAAGTTTTGCCTACAGGGCAGCGAGTGTGTCAGGAAACAGGCAGACGGCAGGCAGGCTGGATGTCGCCCTGCACGTCTGTGTGTGTGGGAACCATTGCTGGGTCTGGAGCCGGAATCGGCAGAGGCATCACTTCCCCGAGGATGAGATTATCGGGAGAGCACAGCACAGACTCTTGGCTGGTATGCGGTCTCCCCTCCCGGCAGCCTCCATCTGTTTGTGGGGAGAAGGCTCACGGGAAGCAACGGCGGCCCTCCACTTACCCGAGCCATGTTGCAGATGCGGAATATCCTGTGGATGATGTCCTCATCGATGTCTGCGGAGACGAACTCCACTTGGATGGGTCCGTAGCACCCAGAGGTCTTCTCAGGCCAGTACTGCATACAGAGCTGTGGGGAGGAAGAGGTCACAGGACAGGGGGGCGTTGGTCTCATTTGTCACTGAGCCTTTCTTGCTGCCTGCAGAACACCCTGGCTATCATGTAGGAAATTAGACACAGCTTCTCCATTGGGGATCAGGCACCCACCCACTTTTTCTGGTTGTTGAAAAGTCAAAGCTCTGAACACAGAAACACAAGGCTCAAACATGTTTGCTATGCTGATTTCACGCCATCTGTTGGACTGGCTGAGCCTCAGTTTCTTCCTCTGTAAAACGAGGAGAATAACATTGACCTGCAAGTGCTGCTGTCAGGATTAGATGGCACGCTCTGAGGGAAGGGCAGGTACAATCCCTAGTTTTCTTGTTACTGATGCAAATCATGGCAAACACTTCACTTTTCCAGGAAAACCTTCACAATGCTCCTTTCATGATCAGATCATGAGCAGTTTCAAACTACATATAAGCTTTGGCGTCAGACAGGCTTGGGTCGAAATCCAGGCCCTGATGCTCATGAGCTGTGGGACTCAGGCCTCAGCTTTCTCACATGTAAACTGGGGACAGTTATGCTTATTCTGCCCCAAAAGGTGTTGTGAGATCTTGCCCACGATCTTTCCTAGTTTTCTGGAATTGGGAATTAAAACCTCCAGCTGAGAGCAGAGGCAATGGTTGCCCCTCAGCCTAAGACAGTGATTCTTAGCCAGAGGTTGTTTTGTCACCCAGGGGACATTTGGCAATGTCTGGAGACATTTTCGATCGTCACACCTGGGGGTTGCTATGGGCATCTAGTGAGTAGAGGCCAGGATGTTGTTAAATATCCTCCAACATAAAGTATCCTGNCCAGGCAAAGACCCTGGCAAAAGACCCTGCTGAAGAGATCACCCAAAGCACCTGTCCGTTCTGTGATCTCTCAGTGCCCCTGTGGCCAAAAAAAGGAAAAAAAAAAGGCTTTCAGCTGTGGATGCTACTTATGCACTGAGGGGGGGGGGGAGGCTGTCTTTCAAGGGTCTTCTCCTGCTCAGCTGAATGGTCATGGAGGGCAAAATATTTAGTTTCCCCAAAAGCCAAACTCCAGTTGCAGACAGCAGGTCGTGGAGCCATTTCCAGCTGTGGAAAAAGAGTCCAAGCTTTCAGAGTCAAACAAGTTGGGGTCCAGGCCCTTGACTGCAACGTTTCTAAGCTCGTTGACCTAGAGATGGTCATGGAGATACTTCGACACTCAGCACCTCCTCCGGAAAACAGGGGTGGGAGTAGCCACGTGTAGGAGAGGACAGCACAAGCCCAGCGCCGCCATGATGCCCAACACCCGCTGAATGTTAGTTTCTGAATGCTGGTTTTCTTTTTTTCCCCCGTCTCTGTGATAAACGCGCTATTAGGCCAGCACGCCTGACAAAGGCTTATCTGAAAATAGGTTCGAGATCCGTGCTTCTGCCGGGTTTCGGGGATCAGCCGGCAATCCATTTCATGGATAACATCATCCTTTACCAAGAAAACATTAAAAATTAACCCAGAGGACTTCATATTTTTCTGCTGGGAGCAAAGCTGCTATGGTTACCAGATAATGCACAGGCTGAGCTGGAATACAGACAAGGACTTTTTTGTTTTTGTTTTTTGTAAGAAAGCAAAGGCTCACAGCGATGGCTCACGGAAGAAAGAGAATACCCATCAGCCTCTGAGCTTGGCAGAAGGCATTTGACTCCAGGCAGCATCGAACCCATGAAGGACATTTGATCCTTGGTTCAAAGAAGAGGGTGGAGCTGCTGGGGGAGTTGGGACAAATGGCAGACAAAGCTAGAAGGAACTTGGAAGTGTGGGTGCAGCCCCAAGCCCCATTTCTTACCACACACACACACACACACACACACACACACACACACACACACACACTTCTTGACCTTGGAAAGCTCTAGGCTAAAGCCAGAGGTCTCCGCTCCACATCCAGTTATCTCATCTGCCCAGGACAAGGCTCCTTGCTTTTGGACCCAGAGCCAGGGTTTCCGTGGAGGACCTGGGCATCCCGTGGACAGAGGCCAGGGCAGGTCCCTACAGAGCTAAGATAGGCACTGACCTCCTGTCATCTCCTGTCTTGGAAAGAAAGTTTCAGGCGGCTCAGAGAAGTAGTTGGTCTTGACCCCAGGAGAAAGAGCCCCATGTACCTGCCTGTTCTGGGTGAGACGGGCAGCCCACATGGGCTGGATGGGGGTGACCTCACACATGCGTGGGGTGGGGGACCTGGAAGGGCTCACCCCCAATCAGGCAACAGTGTTCTCAGTCCTGGGGACTGGGAGGCAAGATGTCTGAGTCTTACTGGATTGAGTAAACAGTGCGGAGGCTCAGGAAATGAATTCTAGAGTGTGGGCCAGGAGTCCTGGGCTCTGGCTTTGCCACTAGCTCTCTGGATGACCTTCAGCAAGTCTCTTTCCTTCTCTGGCCTCTCCTTTTTTATTTTATTTTTTTCCTGAAAAGTACAAGGATGATACTAGATGACCCATGGTTCCTTCCTGCTGCAAACACCTCTACATCCTGAAAGTGGAGGGGCAATAACTGGAAGGCACTGGAGGACCCAGGGGAGAATCATATGCGTCAGGAGCATGAACCCACTGGGGCAGGGCCATAAGCCTCTAATCCGAAGCCAGGTTGGGGGTGCCCTTCTGGGACCTGATGCTGAGACAGTGCCCCTAACAGAACAGCCATGCTCCCTTTGACCACGCATCCAACGACCATTTACGGAGCACCTCCTAGGTGCCATTCTCATTCTTGCCTCTGCACAGGAGCTACTGGGGAACTGTCTTGTGTTGCCAGGGCCCAGGCCAAGGCCTGGCATGTGGAATGTTCCCTGCACTGAACTCAAGGCTGAGAGTCAGCTCTGCCAGCAGCAGGAAGGGGGCGTTGAACAGGCCTGGAGCCTCGCCATGATGTCATGGGAGCCACTTAAGCTTTTGGTCCATGGGAGCACAAGAGCCGTGAGCACAGCCTGTCTATAGGTTTGGACAAGAGCCAGTGGGGAAGCACAGGCCCTGGGGGCCAGCAAGATCAAAAGCAAGGAGAGGCGGGCCAGGGAGGGTAGTCAGGGCCCTGGGGCGCAGCCGCCTCCACCCTGGGGAGAAGCTTTGGCCTGGGTTGGCGGCAGGAGCGCCCCCCGGCGGGGCTCAGCTTACGTCCATCAGTGCCGCGTTGATGTAGTTGCTAGATTCTCCATCCACCGAGATGAGGAAGGGGAGGCAGCGGTCCAGAGGCAGGACGTCCATGCTCCGGTTCTTATCATGGTTCCGGGGCAGGAGCCCAATGCTGCAGTCCTCGGGCCGCACACGGGGTGTCACGATGTTGAGGGTCTGCGGACGCAAAGGTGGATAGATAGACACAGCTCAGGTGGTTGTCCCGAATAGAGGGATATTCAGACTCCCTAACTCCCCCGTTCCCATCCTTCAAGCTGGGGCCCCCAGTGCCTTTCCCAGGACTTGCTCCTCTTCTGTCGTAATGTTCTATCACCTGCTGGGTGCTCCAGGCGCTGTGAGCTGAAAGCCTCTCCCAGGGGCTGTGTGATGCCGCCATGATGCCAAGGCTGCAGGGGCAGCACGCGTGCACACACACTCAGACACAGGTTCCCAATACCTGCGAGCCACCCGAGCTGAGCTGCTCATCTCAGCCAGGAGGTCATAAGTGGGGGGAGGAACAGGGGTAGGGGATCCCTAATGAGTGTTAAACATCACTTAAAGTAGCATTGAATGAGGAAAATGATTTTACCAGCACGCCTCTCAAAGAGAAAACCGTTTGAGGTTGGATGAGCTGCTTGGACGAGCTGCTCTGCATGGGTGAGAGACCCCAAGGGGGCAAGCTCCAGTGTGTCTGAGCAATCTCAGGGCTCGTGTTCTGCAGAGGAAGTGTGGGGCCAGAGCTGAGCTGCCCCAGCCCGTACACCAGGTGCTTTGTAGCCATCAGAGGTCTAAGTTCTCCATCCTTCCCTCATCTCAGCATTCGGTCTCCACTTTGAATCAATCAAGTCTGCCTATTGGAAGGAGCACTCTGGCCTTGGCCTGACTGGGGTGTCAGCCCATAAAACTGTGGGCCCAGCATCTGCCCCTCAAGTCCTGGACCTCCCTTCCTTTCTCTTGCCTATTCTCAGCTCTTGTTGCCCAGACATGACCTTGGCACTGACCCCAGGACAACGGGCTGGACCCTGGCTTTGCCTTACTCAGTGATGAACGTCCAGGCCTCCAGACCGAAATTGCTATCATTTGGACCACATGGGCTGCAAGGCGCAGATCAGCTACACCTGAGCTGTGCTCCAGGGTGGTGTTTCTCAAACTTTAACGAGCAGGCAAGCCACGCAGGGGTCTCATTAAATTGCAGGTTCCCATTCCTTAGGGGAGGGGATGGGGCCCAAGATTCTGTATTTCTACCAAGCTCCCAGGTGAAGCCAATGCAGCCGGTCTCCAGACCCCACTTGGCATCGTGAGGCCCCAGGACACACTCCAATAGGACAGAAATATTGAGAAAACCCGAGTCCCTTCAGGGACACAGGAACATGACATTCACACCTACCTGTGTGTGTCTACACTTGTCTCCATCCACACCCTGGACTAGAACCAAAGAAGACCTCCGTTCAAAAACATAATCACAGTTAAAAACAAGTGTCAGCATCACTGATGGGTCCGTAGTTGCTCACGGCTGTGCATTTTTGTTCTGGAATTCACTGTGCATTGTGTGCAGCTGCAGACTCCGGAAGCACAAAGACGTATCAGTTCTCACAAAGAAAAACCTCACAAGCGTGCTCAGGGCCCCTGAAGTTGGCTGGGTCACTGAACCTGGGACGTGCTCCTACCTGAAATTCGTCTTTGATTTGGCTGGAGTTGGTCTGGGGGTCCAGCCTGCTGATATTGTAGTAGAGAGAGCGGAACTCACACACAGGGATGGCGGTGTTGCCGCAGAGGCACGCTTCCAGGATGGCGTCGTGCACAAACACGTATTGCTCCTGCATAGCCAAGGGGAGAGGGGACAGGAAACCGGCTGAGAATAGTGGGCTGGGGGCTGGTGTCCACACTGAAGCCCATGGCTGTGGAGAATGGGCACGATTCATATTGCAGAATCACTGCTCTCTATCCTATGTGCCGAAGGGCCAAGTCTCCATGTTTATTAGCGATTATCTGAGCTACGGTGAGTTTTGTCCCTGGTGTAAGATTCGAGGCAGTGTGTCTTGGGCTCACCTCCCAAGTAAACCTCTTAACCCCATCTCCTTGTCTTAGGGTTGGCTCCAAAAACATGGGCTGTCCCCTCTGCCATCTCAGTTCTTTGCACCTGTTGTTCTTGTCTCCTGGACACCACCTCCCCTTTCCTGCACCTTCAATGTGTCATTCCCTCTGGACAGTCTTTTCTAAATTCACTAGGCAGAAGTTGGTGCTGTGGCTTGCAGGCCCTTAACACATGCTTGCTGAGTGCCTGCCTTCCTGCAGAACTCGGCCGTCTTTTTCTATAAAATGCTTATGCAGATGCATCTATTTGAATGTCTGTCTCCCCCAATAGACAGCAAGGACCACAGTGTCCAGTGCCAGCCAGTGAGCCTGCCTTCTGCACGCATGAACCTGGGAACAGATAAAGCAGCCTCTTGGCTGTAGCAGCCCCACCAAGAAGCCTGAACGCTGCCTGTGGGAGTTGGCTCAGAGCCTGCAGCAGGGTCCTATGTGCACAAGCCTGAAAGTGGGGGTGTCCTCGCAGGGCCACCAGTGACTGGCTATGCCCAAAGCTGTGGGGGATGTATTTGCCTTTGCAGGGCTGACGATGAAAGCGGCTCTTGATCTGCCACAGCTGACCGCCTGGGCACCTGCAGCCTTCACGGGACCCAGGAGATGGGCTGGTTACAGGAATGACAAACCATGGCTTCGAGGAGTAGGGCAGGCAGGAAAGGCTGCCTGGCAAGAGAGTGTGGTTCAGAGGACAGAGCACGGCCCTTGGAGTCACATGGTCTGCCATTGTCTGGCTGCGTGAGGCTTTGGGGACACAGTGTCTCGCTTTCCTCATCTGTATAATGGGCGTACTAGTAGGATTTACCCCATAGCGTTGTTGAGAGAAGTAGAAACAATGCCCTGCATACAAAGAACCTAGCATGATGCCTGGCACATAGCAGGTGTTTAACAATAAAGATGAACCCTTCCCGTGTCCCTGGGGTCTTGGGCTCTCTGACTGGAAAGAGGAATCACAGGCAGGGGTTGTGTGATCTCTCTCTTGGACTCCCCAGCACCTAGCTTGAGAACTCAGTAACTACAATATTAATCCATTCCTGCAATGGCTAAAGCAATGCTTAGCAAAGAGTAGGCATTCAATAAATGCCAATCCTTCCCTATCTGTCTCTTCTCTTTCACCCAAGGCAGGCATACCATTCAAAGACTACCTGAATGTTGCCATTTAGTTCCTGCTTGGATGCCCCCAGAGATGGGGAACTCACCACCATTCCTCATTGGTGGGAGTCCCTACCCTGTGGGACCTCAGGGTTGGCAGGGGCATCTAGCTCCTACGATGGTCTCACCCTAGCAAGTCATATATTCACTCACTGACATTTCTTCCACACCCAGGCCCTATTCTATAGGATGCCACCACCCATGGGTCTGCCTGTCCTACTTTGCTTCTTGGCCAGGGCTACAGGTGGCTGGCAGGCTCAGTCCCCCAGGACTCACCTCTGTCTGCACCAGGTTGACCCTCTGGGCCCGGAGCTCGCGCACGCAGTTGAAGATGTCCACCACCCCTTCATTCTCGGCCATGTCGAGCATGGTGTCGATGGCGATAAAGCAGCCAGTCCTCCCAGCTCCAGCACTGGAAGGAAGGACGGGGGTCTGCGTTAGGGATGCTGTGGCGGGGCCGGCCTTGCGGAGGCCCCTCACATTTAGCCCTGTCCCTGAGGGCCCCACAGAGGTCACACAGCACACTGAATCTCAACGCCGGTGACAGATCCTGAGCAAGTGACTTAACTTACGGCCTCAGTTCTCTCTCTCATAAAACGGGAGAGTAATGCTTGCCTTTGGGGCTGTTTTANGCTGAGTTACTGTGAGTTTCCTTCACAACACTGAAAGGGTTGTTTTTAAAAAACCTGAAATTCTCACTTCCTCCACCCAGGAATGGCTGCCTTGCCTTGGGGATGTGGGATCCTGGAGCTGTCCCATGACATGTATCCTATGTCCTGAGTATGGGGATGTGCTGGAGGCACATGATGCTTGGAGCTGACAGACACACAGGGGCTAAGGCATGAAGCCTTGGACACAAGGACCGCCCGTGGCAAAGCTAGGGCTTGGTGTGGTGGTCAGCGGGCAAAGGGTCCAAGGTTCAAGCCTGGGGCTCTGTCTGTGCAGACTGCATGGCGGAGGATGCAGGGTGGGTGGGCGTGGCCAGGCCTCAGGACATTCTGCAGGGCTGGAGACACTCAGAACTGGGGCAGGCAGTTTCCTCTGTGAGCTCTGCATGATTTGGAGGAAGGCCCTAGCCAGTGCCTGGGGGATGGAGCAACTGAGTCTGGCCCTGTGTGGTAGAAGCCCAGACAAAGCGCTCCCCCCAGCAAAGGGGAGTCACTGCTGGGATAGGCCTGGCAGGAGGTGCCTGGCCTCGGCTGTGAGCGGAATGGGCTTGCTTGTTGCTCACAGCCACAGTGCCCGTTAGACAACAGCTCGACTGGGCAGAGGCAGCATGGTGCTGGCTCTCAGGGCTCTCCCTCTAATTCTAGGGCACGGCTGCCCTAATGCACCTGAGCACCTAGGGCAGTGGCCGGGCCGCCTCCTACCTGGGCAGTGTCCATCTCGTTCAGCATCACCACGGACGAGCAGTTATAGTCGAACACCAGCCTCCAGAAGTCGGCCACAGTGTTGGGTAGAGGGTGTTGCGTGACCACGAAGGCGGCGGGCTGCTTGTGGCTCTGACAAAGGAACAACACAGGCTTCGTAAAATATACATCCATCAGCGATGTTCTGATACTGATGGGGCCCGGATGGCTGCCAGAGGCCCCACGCCTGCCAAACAGATTCCACAAAGAACCTGGCTGCGCTGTTATCTCTGGGTGCCCTAGCGGCAAAGGGGACCTTCTCATAATGGACTCATTCTCCTCCAAACTAAGACATTTCATTAGGAAAGTGTCACTCGAATGGGGATTATCCAAATAAATTATTTATGTCTTGGAGCTCAGCAAATAATCATAATTACAATACGAAATGAAAGATTCTGGAGGCAGACTTGCTGCTCTGCTGGCCAAGCCTCCTCTTGGGATAAAAGGAATATCTTGTGTCCTCAAGCCCACAAAATGCTGCAAGAGGGGTGGGCTCAGCCTGAGGCAGAGAGCCTCCTGAAGGGGCTTATACAGTGGCAGGAAGCTTACTCCTGATCCGAGGCTAGAAGGAGGGCTGAGCTGGCCCGGCAGAAGATGGGCACTGTGTCCACGGGGACAGTGAAAGGTGCCCAGGTTTTAGAGTAGGGCAGAGACCTGGGTTCAAACCCAGCTTTGCCGAGTGTACATTGTAAGTCATCCAGCCAGCCAGCCAGCCACTCATTCATGCATTCATTCATTCACGCATCATTTGCAAAGTGACTTTTTCTTTATTCCAGTGCTAAGCATTGGCAAGTTATTAGATCTTTCCAAATCTCAGGTTCTTCCTCTGGAAAACAGGAATCAGAACTCCAAACAGATGGCGTCATACAGGTTGAATGAGATTTGCATGTGAAAAGTCCAGCAAGCAAGAACCAAGCTGTGAGCCCCCTGCCACAGCAGACACACCCCTGACTTGGTTCTTCATCCTTGGCACGAACATGCTGGACACCCAGGACAGGTCCAGCAAACAAACAAACAAATTCGGTCCCATATTGCAGACAGGGAAACTGAGGTCCACAGCAGATAGCCTGTGTGAGTCTGGGCTACACCTGAAGCTATTTATCACAGTCCCTGTGAGAAGGCGTTTGGAAAGGTTGGGGAGCTTCTGGCTTCACGAGTGGTTTGTGGAACCTGAGAAACAGCCCATGCTCACTACAAGTGTTCTTGGGAGATGGTTCCTGTGGGAGTTCCAGCTATTTTTAGTGGAGTCACAAGTCAGCAGGAAGATGGGGAGGGGAGAGGAGTGCACGCATCCAAACCAGGCAAAGACCCTGGCAAAAGACCCTGCTGAAGAGATCACCCAAAGCACCTGTCCGTTCTGTGATCTCTCAGTGCCCCTGTGGCCAAAAAAAGGAAAAAAAAAAGGCTTTCAGCTGTGGATGCTACTTATGCACTGAGGGGGGGGGGGAGGCTGTCTTTCAAGGGTCTTCTCCTGCTCAGCTGAATGGTCATGGAGGGCAAAATATTTAGTTTCCCCAAAAGCCAAACTCCAGTTGCAGACAGCAGGTCGTGGAGCCATTTCCAGCTGTGGAAAAAGAGTCCAAGCTTTCAGAGTCAAACAAGTTGGGGTCCAGGCCCTTGACTGCAACGTTTCTAAGCTCGTTGACCTAGAGATGGTCATGGAGATACTTGGACACTCAGCACCTCCTCCGGAAAACAGGGGTGGGAGTAGCCACGTGTAGGAGAGGACAGCACAAGCCCAGCGCCGCCATGATGCCCAACACCCGCTGAATGTTAGTTTCTGAATGCTGGTTTTCTTTTTTTCCCCCGTCTCTGTGATAAACGCGCTATTAGGCCAGCACGCCTGACAAAGGCTTATCTGAAAATAGGTTCGAGATCCGTGCTTCTGCCGGGTTTCGGGGATCAGCCGGCAATCCATTTCATGGATAACATCATCCTTTACCAAGAAAACATTAAAAATTAACCCAGAGGACTTCATATTTTTCTGCTGGGAGCAAAGCTGCTATGGTTACCAGATAATGCACAGGCTGAGCTGGAATACAGACAAGGACTTTTTTGTTTTTGTTTTTTGTAAGAAAGCAAAGGCTCACAGCGATGGCTCACGGAAGAAAGAGAATACCCATCAGCCTCTGAGCTTGGCAGAAGGCATTTGACTCCAGGCAGCATCGAACCCATGAAGGACATTTGATCCTTGGTTCAAAGAAGAGGGTGGAGCTGCTGGGGGAGTTGGGACAAATGGCAGACAAAGCTAGAAGGAACTTGGAAGTGTGGGTGCAGCCCCAAGCCCCATTTCTTACCACACACACACACACACACACACACACACACACACACACACACACACTTCTTGACCTTGGAAAGCTCTAGGCTAAAGCCAGAGGTCTCCGCTCCACATCCAGTTATCTCATCTGCCCAGGACAAGGCTCCTTGCTTTTGGACCCAGAGCCAGGGTTTCCGTGGAGGACCTGGGCATCCCGTGGACAGAGGCCAGGGCAGGTCCCTACAGAGCTAAGATAGGCACTGACCTCCTGTCATCTCCTGTCTTGGAAAGAAAGTTTCAGGCGGCTCAGAGAAGTAGTTGGTCTTGACCCCAGGAGAAAGAGCCCCATGTACCTGCCTGTTCTGGGTGAGACGGGCAGCCCACATGGGCTGGATGGGGGTGACCTCACACATGCGTGGGGTGGGGGACCTGGAAGGGCTCACCCCCAATCAGGCAACAGTGTTCTCAGTCCTGGGGACTGGGAGGCAAGATGTCTGAGTCTTACTGGATTGAGTAAACAGTGCGGAGGCTCAGGAAATGAATTCTAGAGTGTGGGCCAGGAGTCCTGGGCTCTGGCTTTGCCACTAGCTCTCTGGATGACCTTCAGCAAGTCTCTTTCCTTCTCTGGCCTCTCCTTTTTTATTTTATTTTTTTCCTGAAAAGTACAAGGATGATACTAGATGACCCATGGTTCCTTCCTGCTGCAAACACCTCTACATCCTGAAAGTGGAGGGGCAATAACTGGAAGGCACTGGAGGACCCAGGGGAGAATCATATGCGTCAGGAGCATGAACCCACTGGGGCAGGGCCATAAGCCTCTAATCCGAAGCCAGGTTGGGGGTGCCCTTCTGGGACCTGATGCTGAGACAGTGCCCCTAACAGAATAGCCATGCTCCCTTTGACCACGCATCCAACGACCATTTACGGAGCGCCTCCTAGGTGCCATTCTCATTCTTGCCTCTGCACAGGAGCTACTGGGGAACTGTCTTGTGTTGCCAGGGCCCAGGCCAAGGCCTGGCATGTGGAATGTTCCCTGCACTGAACTCAAGGCTGAGAGTCAGCTCTGCCAGCAGCAGGAAGGGGGCGTTGAACAGGCCTGGAGCCTCGCCATG
>NW_017731381.1:2096057-2106750 GCF_001890085.2 Hipposideros armiger
TTCCCTCCCTTCCTCTCTCTCTCTCTCTCTCTCTCTCTCTCTCTCTCTCTCTCTCTCTCTCTCTTTTTCTTCCTCAGCAAACAGGTTGATGGATGGAAGCAAGAAGGAGAGACAAGACAGTGCAGAGAGCGGGTAGTGAGGAGGCAGAAACTAGATCCCCAGAGCTGCCCCAAGGGCAGCGCGTGAGGCCCGAGTCCCATGTCCGAAGCCTCCATTTGGTTCCACTTGCACCTGCTTTTCCAGGATCATGAGGCAGGAGCATCAATAAACTCAAACAGCTGACAGTCCTGAGATCCCGGTCCGGTATCAAGTCTCCAGATTCGTACTCAATTCTGATCACCGGGGGCTTCCTTTAGGAGAATCTCAGAGTGAGTACAAAAGGGCAAAGGAAGCCTATGAGTCCCTATGGACCAGGGCCGGCCGTTCCCAGATCAGTGCTGGGTTCCAAAGTCAAGGCTGTGAACCAGAGACAAACAGAACATTTGCCTTATATGCATATATAGTCTGGGAAGCGAAGGCCAGACTGCCAGGGAGGCAGGCCCATCTCAGCTGCACGTTCCCATCTTGGTTCCCTCATGGACACAAGTGTCTTTGTGTGACAATGTGGAAATGAAGGAAATGCCAAGAGGAAGAGGGATGTGACAGGAGGGAGAGCCATACTGGCTGACCACAAATCCAAGGAGGACAGGCCGGTGGGGACCATCACCGACAGAGACCTGGAGAGCAAACCCCTGGAAATCCATCCTCGGCGACCTGGAAAGTAAGCCTGTGCGAAGCAGTCTTCACCTTTGGTAAAATTCCACAACTTGAATTAAGTCTGAATTGTATTTGCCACAGAGTGCTCCCTCGCCCCACCAATCCAGAAGGGACCCAGTTGGCTGGGGCCTTGGGGTCTAAGAGCCGCTCATCCATGTCTTCTCCAAGGTCTCTTGACTTGTTTTAGGGGGAAGAACTAGCTTGACTCGATTCTGAATCTTGGATCCACCGCCAGTGAACAAGCTGCCTGGTGCCCGTGAACCTGTTGTCTCCCACGTGTAACACGCCTCCCCACAGGGTTCTCGTGAGGACTGAGCTGTGTTTGCACAGCAGTTCAGCTCATGCTACTTGGGGCCAGACCTCTGGGATCCAATCCTTGTTCCACCACTTACTATGTGACTTTGGGTCAACGACTCAACCGCTCTGGGTTTCAATACCCTCATCCATAAGATAAGGCCGACGATAATAAATAGACCCACCATGTAGCAGTAATAGCATGATACATGTAAATTGCATGACATTATGTTGAAAAAGCATAACGCATGTAAATTGTTTTGCCCTGTGCCTGGCTACATAGCAATTTCTCAATAAATGGCTGCTACTTATATTCAACAAGTATTTACTGAGCACCTATTATGCATTAGAGGCTGGAATTGGGAGTGGGGATATGAAGGTGAGTAATACATGGTTCCTATCCCTGAAGGGTGAGCCGTCTGGGGAGGGGGCCAGCATTAAAAAGGTAGAGAATAGTGATATTTTTAAGTGCTTACATTATGTCCAGAATTTTCTTAGGTATCAGTGTATGTTAGCCAACCCATTGAATCCTCAGAAGAGCCTCAGGACTGGGTACCCCTCTGCTCAGGTGCATGAAGGTGACTTGCTATGGAGACAGGACGTGGAGGCATCCTGCACGGAGGGCTTGGTAACTGTCAGCCCTGGTCTCCCTTACCCCTGCCCTGGCTGCTGTTTGGGACACAGGACTTGGAGGCTAACGTTCTATCGTCCTTGGGATATCATGAGATGGGAAGCAGAGAATATATGCAAAATGCTTAGAGGGCCCAGGGGGTAGGATGGGCATCACCTTCTAACCCTTGATTGCCTCATCCATGAAATGGGCTTTTTGGTCTCCCCTCGATGTTGTGGGGACGGAAGACAGATGCCGTGTGAGAAAAGACTGGCTCTGACGCAGCTACAGTTCATAGAGTCTCTCCTTGACCTGACTGAAGACCTTGACTGATGTGGCTCTGCCCGGGCAGGGCTGAGATAACCTGCATGCAGGGTGTGAAAGATGGACTGGCCCCAGGGCACAGTGGAAAAGACAGGCTTTGGAGGGAGGGGTGAAGGCGCAGGCTCGCGGCCTTCAGGTCTGAATGTCCATCCCCTCCAATCCTTCATGCCCTTGACACGATACTTCGTCTCCATTTAGGAGGAGTCAGAGATGTGCCCGTCATTCCCAATGTGACCTTCTGGGTCAAAGCTGAAAATATCTCTTCTCCACAACAAGGTGAAACCTGACTCTGTCTATTTACTCTCTATTAAGGACCCTGCAGACAGGCGGTTGATTTTTAAAATAATAGAATTGGAGAGAAGCACGCTTCCACCGAGGAACCCCGCTGCCATGTCAAGGAGCTGAGGGCGAGCGTCTGGAGGAAAGCATGCTGGGCCTCCCAGCTCTGCCACCGGACACCTGCGTGACCCGGGATGGTGGCGACCTTCTCAGCACCTTCAGTTTCCTTGCCCATAAGACGGGAATGATGCAGATGCCCACCTCTCAAGGTTGTGAGAAGTAAATGAAATAACGTGGGTAAAATACACGTGGAGTCACTGTCCGTGCCAAGCCCTCGTCCCCAGGGGGCTTTCCTATTTCAGGGCAACAGCAATAAGGACTGCCACTGCTACTTTTACTGTTCTTCTTGTTAGACCTCGGGGTCCGGGTCTCCTCAGAGGGTGGGGATAACGGACAGAGGCAGGGGAGTCTACGGAAAAAAACAAAGGCCACTGGGCAAGGTGGTATCTCCCTCCCGGAGAGGGCAGAGCTGCAGAGGCTCCCTTGTTTAAGGTGTGTGGGGGGGTGCTTTCTCTTACCTGCAGTGGACCACGATGGGCCCGGCTTCGGGGGGGTTGAGGAACTTGACCTGGCGGACGAAGCCTAGGAGGCCAGTGGCGTAGCAGGGGACGCCGTGGTCGGGCCAGCTGGTGAAGTGGAAGAGGCGGAGCTCCCGGATCTCGTGGTAGCCTTTCTGAGGAGAGAACGGGCCTCTGTTCCTCCAGCTGTTGCCCCCACAAGCCCCACCCAGCAACCCCCCCGGGAGCGAGGGCTGCTGCCCTGAGGAACCGGCCTCCCTGCTGTCAGGAAGGACAAGGCCCTCAAAGGGTTAACCGGTGTTACCGCCCCGAGGGATTCTGTGATCTGCCACCTCTGGGAACTTGGGAAATAGATACAGTGAAAGTGACTGATGGACTGCAGGACTTCTCAGAGCCTTGAGAGTGCGAATATACATTCTACATCCCCAAGGGGGCGTCCTAACACCCACAGTGTTTGCCCAAGGGACCCTCTTTTGACAAGTGTTTCACGGAACTTGCACGCAGCAGAACTGTTGACCCTAAACATCAAGTTCAAATCATTTCCAGTGGCATACGAGGCCTTGAGGTGATTGGAAAATGTCCTTCTGCATTCTAATCCTGTCTATGAGAGTCTCCAGGGCTTTCCAATAAAAATAATGATCATGCTTCTGTATTCATTAGATTCTTATTTAGAAGTATAAGCTATGGAACCAATAAAAGCAGAGCTTCTCTGACAGATGGGGGCGGTGGGGCCCAGAGCTCCGATCGGTTCCCCTTCCCCTCTCACCACCCCTCACATAGACACCCTCCAGGCCAGGTGGCAGTTCTCTGGCGACTCCATAGTGGGGGTCACACCTCTGAGCCTTGGCTTATGCAGTGCCTCTACCTGCTTTCTCCTACGTAGCAATCTCCTGCAGGTATTTGGAGAGCACTGATTAGGAGGCATGTATGATTGATCATTCTTTCAGTTCAAGAATATTCACTGAGGGTTCTCTGTGCCCAGCCTTATGTTCGGCACAAGGAAGGTGGAAATAAAAACCACAGCTTTAGAACAGCTCGTGGTCTTGTTGGGGAGGCAGGCTCCTAAGTGGATAATTCTATTCAGGGGCATAAAGGAGTGTCTGCACACCCCATGTGGGGAAAGGAGAAAACAGCGAAGACTTCCTGGAGGAGGTGATGCCCAACCTGAATTATGAAACATATTAATAGTGAAAATAATGGCTAACATTTATGAAGCATAGACTATGTGCTGGCCACTCTCTGAACACTTGAGTGTATTCATTCACTGAATCCTCATGCCAATCCTCATAATGTTATCTCCTTTTTAAAGGATGAGGAAATTGAGGCGAAGCAAGGTCATGTAACATGCTCAAGGTCACACAATTAGTAAGGTGAGAGGTTGCAATCTGAACCTTGGTTCTCTGGCTCCAAGGCCTGTATGTCTAAGCATCATGATACACTGAGTGGTACCCATTTGAAGAGATAGAAGGGAGCCTCGTCCAAGAGGCAGCACAGGTAAAGCACGGGGTCAGGACTCAGCATGGTACATGCACAGAACCACAAACAGTCTGGGGCAACTCCAGGGGAAAGTGCAAGGACAGCAAGGAGGGGCAGTAGGGCTAGGGGTGGAGGCTGGGCGGGTGTCGGATCCTGGGAGGCCTTGAATTCCATATTCAGGCCTTTGGACTTCCTCCCAGAGGCACCGGGGAGCTGTGGGGAGGTGGCCCAGATGGTGGCACAGAAGGGGCAATGCATCAGACTTATATTTCAGGAGGATCACGCCGGCTGCTATATGGAGGGTGGATGTGGGTGGGTGCACTGGGGGCTGTGTAGAGGATACTATTGGTGCCCACCCAGGTCACACTTCCCAGGCCAGGGCACCCCCTCAAGTTACTCTGAGACTTGGCTACAAACAGCTCACAGTTACCCACTTCTTTAGAGAATTGCTCCCAGCCCAACAGGCGCCAGGTCCCTTGGGGTGGGGGTGGGTCGCTGGCATTCAGTGACTGAGAGGAGTATTAGAGTGACCAACTGGCTTTGCCAGTCTTCGCAGGATGGAGGGGTTTCTCAGGACGTGGGACCATCAATGTTAAATCCAGGATGGTCCTGGGCAAACCAGGATGATGGGTTACCCTAACGAGTGTACCAGAGGCCACTTGCCTCAAGACGGAATCAACTCTGTGGTATAATTCATGCCCCAGACCTCCGGGTGGGATCAGGCTGATGCTGGTCTCCAGCTGAGACCAACCACATCTTTGCTTGGCTCCTTCTGTGCCCGGTTCTGCCTCCCTCCCTTCCCTTCTCCTCGGAGTTCTCCCTCAACACATCATCAAGGGGACCCGAATCCCTGCCTCAGGCTCTGCTCCTCAGAAACCCAAACTAAGACACGGCAAGACGAGAGGCAGAGAGCCCCATCGGCAGGTTGCTGCAGAGTCCAGGTGGAAGTGAACAAAGGCCTGGATTAAGGCGCGGATGGACCAGTTGAAGCAGAAGCAAGGTTTCAAGACTACTTGGAGGTTTTCACTCCATCCTCCGAATCAACTCAACCTCAGGAAGCCATTGTGTGAGCCCTCACCACTGGTGCTGTGACTATTTATCGAGTGTCCTCCCTCCCTGATGGGACTGTGTTTTCTTTAAGGGCAGACACTGCTTCCTGCTTATTATTTCGGGGTCCCCAGCTCAGGAACTGATTTTGAGCTCATAACCCAGGCAGTGTTTGCTAAGCACCTGCCCGCATACTTGGGAGAGGCTGGCTAAGTTGAATTAATTCTCTTGAGGCTGGGGGTGGACGGGGGTCTTTCAAGGATGTCTTCCTAAGGGTCACATCTCTCCTTGTGATTGTTTGAAAGAAAAACAAGAAGACAATCTGAGAAAGGTCTATGACTCCTCGACCTTCTGGGCTGGCTGTAATTTTCCAAGGCCAGGAGGTGACACTTAGGTTCTGGGCGCCATGATGGCCGCCACGTCCCCAGTCACCCATCTCATTCCTGGCACTAACTGTATGTGTGGTCGATGAGATGGGTGACTACCAGATCCTCCAGGCCTCAGCTGCAGGATTGTGGGCTGCCAGTGATTCCCAGACGCCCCTTTTCTGGAGAAGTCTCCTCAGCCGACAGGAGCCAGCCCACCCTGAAGGATACCCCTCAGCGCCTGACTTGGCATGGTTTACGCTCTGGAGGACCCCATGAATCAGGCCTAGGCTAGACTTACCCTCCCCTCTTCTGCTTCCCTCCTTCCCTTCTAAGTTCCTCTTAGGAGTGGTCCTTTGATATAACACATGTACCCGAATCCTTGTCTCAGGCTCTGCTTCCGAGGAACCAACCTAAGACCATATGGATGGTTGTTTGCCTCCTCGCCGTGGAGGGGCGCCCTTCCCTCCCAGCTCTTCACCTGAGGCAGCATATGCGGCCCTTAGGAGCACAGGGTGTTGGAGGGGGCACCTCTGGGAGCAAGCAGTGTGTCCTGCCCCACGGCTATGCACGCGGGAACGGCACTGTGTGTGGGCCAGCTTTGGCCCTCACAAGGCCTTGTCACACCCCAATGGCACAGCTCTCAAAGCACTGAAATCCGCAGTGCTCCTGTGCCCTCAGGCCTCTGGTCACTTGGTCCCTTAATGCTGTTGCTTTTAGCACGTGGCACCTATGGCGCAGTGGAAGTGACAATGGTCTCCAAGTCGGGGGCTGGCGTGTGACTCCTGGTTCAGCCACTTTGCAGCTGGGCAAGTTTGGACAACGACAAGCAACGCTCTGTGCCTAATTTTCTTCATCTCTAAAATGGGCGTAATAATAGGATCTAACCTCAAGAGGTTGTGGGGAGGGATTAAATGAGTTCATTTATGCAGAGCATTTAGAAAAGTCACCGGGTTTAGTAAGTGCTCGATAAATGTCAGCTGTCATAACAGGAATGATATAACAATGGTTCCGCAATAGTTAAATTATAAGTATGATAATAATAATGATGATTTGCAATCACATTCTCGCTCTCAGGCTCCTGCTACCCTGGCCTCCTTTCAATGCCTAGACTAGCGTTTCTCAATCCCGACATGATCAGTATTTTGGGCTGGATAATTCTTTGCTGTAGGTCCTGGGCGGTCCTGTGCACCACAGGCTGTTCATCAGCATCTCTGGCCTCCGCCCACTAGATGCCAGGAGTACCCTCCCTCCTCTGTCTTGACCAACTAAAAATGTCTCGAGGCATTGGCTCAGTTCTCTTGCAGGACAAAAGCACCCCCAGCTGAGAAGCACAGTTCTAGCACATGCCAGACTCTTCTTTCCCTGTGATGCTGCATGTTTCTTTCCCTCTGCCTGGGACAGTATTCCTCCCGCTCTTCCCTTGGCCGGCTTCTCCTCCTTCATTGTCTGTCTCAATGCCTCCTCTTCCAGGAAGCCCTCTCTGACCACCTCATCTTCCTGTCTCCGCTCTTGGCATGTTTCTTTCATGGCTTTTTATCACCACGTGTCATTAGTCCACCCCTCCTACTGGAGCAGGATCCACATCTGACTCGATGGCTCATCTGTCTCTGGTGCCAAGCACAGGACGGGCACAGAGCATTCCCTCGCCCGCTGAGTGTCCTGAGTGAACAAACAAGCCGGCCTGCCTGGTGGACAGGCTGCCCGCAGCCCCAGGGACACTTACCTTCTGGACCGTGAAGGTGCGTATGACATATTCTGCCAGGGGCTCTGTTTCAATCAGGGTGACTTTAATGTCCCCGTAGACCTCTGTGTCATCCGGCCAGTACCGCACACACTTCACCTGTGAGGAGGGACAGAGGCGAGGACAGGTGAGCAGGGGGCTGGCTGAGCAGGAGCAGCCGCCTCCTCTGGCCTTCCCGTTCCAATCAACCCAAGGGTGACTTTGGTGGAACCTCAGTCCAAGGGGTTCTCAGCTGGCCAGGGACCGGCCAAGGGCCTAAGCCAAACTTACTCCCAGAGGAACTGGAGCCATTGGGAATAACGGCAGTACCTTCTGTTGCAGAGCTCCTTATAATTTCCAAATCCATCATCACACTAAGGGATCAAATAGATCTAGGTGAGATAGGCAGGCGGTGGCATCCCCCATTTACAGATGAAAATCATACTCAAGTTTGGAGGTTTTGGGGACTTGTCCAAGGTCACATGGCCAGTTTTCTACCTTTGGCTGAATGGTATAGCAGGCTGGGGCATCCGAGTTTTATCGGCTGAGCAGAGATGAGAATAAAAGGTGGGGAATAGTGAGGGGGTTGAAAGCAGAAGTGCTCGGGAGAAGGACATTGATATTGAGAGCTGGTCATCGGGGGCTGGAAGGAGAAAGGCTCAGACGTTGGGGAGAAGATGGAAGTGCTGGGCTTAAAGGGAAGCTCTCTGCCCGGGCGGTGGGTGCAGACGCTACCAACAAGCCATTCCCACATTTGACTCTAAGTCACACTCCGCAGGAGGAAAAAGAGATCATCGCTTTCCCCTTAAAAGAACAAAAGCATTACCATTCCGGGGGACGCCGCGCAGCCTAGAGTGGCATTTCCCACTGTGTGTTCCTCTGGGTGCTAATAGGTGTTAGGTAAAAAAAAACAAGAAACAAAAAAACAAACAAACAAAAAAGGTTTTGTGGTCAAATGAGTTTGGGAAATGCCGGGTTCAACAAAGTTAAACAGGCCACTTTGCTACAGGACTCCTCAGTGGGTTTAATGTGCTAACGCTCGTGTGGTTTTCGGCTCTCCAAGAGGGGCAAAGAGTGTCCACAGCATTTCCCAAACGTATTTAACCATGGAACCCTCTTCTCACTAAGCATCCTGCAGACTAGCATCCCATGGAACCCACTTAGGGAAACGCTGGTAGAGCATGACAGGCTTTGGAGGCAAATGGATGCATTGCTTGGTTCTAACACTCAGCAGCTGTGCAGCTTCCAGGACGTGCCAAAACCTCTCTGAGCCTCAGCTTCTCTTAACGATGACGGCTGACACTTACTGACTGTGTTCTGGGTCTAACACGGCTGACAAAGTCTTTTTACGAACACTTTATGTGCATTCTTTTAATTACGTGTCACTACGTCCACAGGAGGTTGATAGTATTATTGTCCCCATTTTACAGATGAGGAATCAAAACGACTAAGACAATTGCCCAAAGTCAACTGTTAGGAAGGGACGCAGCCAGGATACAAAGCCAGGGCATCTGAGTAATTACCAGGAACACTGTATCATACGACTGTGAGATAAAACCAAGTAATGCACAGTAGGATCAGGCACAGTGCTTGGCTCCTGACCCCTTCCCCAATCCAAATTAGAGTCATGATCCATCCATCAAGGGAACCTGTCACCAATGTGGGATATGTTACAGAACAGGCTGCGATGTGTCCCTGAATTCTTAAACCCTGAGCTGGCTTCTCATCTGCAGTAGCCACACCCTGGGCCTCAGTCCCTGGGGAGCGGTCCTGCCTGGAGGAACCATGAGCCCGGGAACGAGAGTCAAGTTGATCAGAGGTCATGCCCAGCTTCTGGCTGGGTGACTTCAGAGTAGTTACTTGACTCTTTTGTTCTGTTTCCTCATCTATAAAACCGGACAATGTATTAGATAAGTATAAGCTCAAGGATAAAGTCTCTCCTGGTCCTAAATTCCTAACAGGCCACGAGATGCCCACAACCCTTTACTAGATTACGACTCTCAGCCCAGAGTCTCCCTTTCCCATCGTCTTGGAGGCTAGGGCTCTATTTTAATGGGGTACCTGGTTCTGCCAAAACAGAAACTTACCTGCCCACTCTTTAGTTGGCTCATAAGTAGAGAGGCCCTCTTAATCCCAATGTGTGTGTGCACCCTGCCTGGGAACCCAGCAGCCCACCCACCCACATGCCACCGTTGACCAAGTGGGCAACAGCAAGCTGGGAATAGCAGTCCCGTTTCTAAGCCCTAGGAGCTGAGGACCGCGTAGGAGAGAGGCGAAATAGAGTAGAGCGGGAGACCAAGGCCTGAACCTTGAAGATGATGGAGGTTTAGCGGTCAGGGAGCAAAGGTCAAATGCTGCTGAGAGGCTGAATACAATGGGCAGAGAGAACCGGCTGTTGGATTTGTCAACATGAAGGATGTTGGCGATGTTGACAGCGTCACTATGGGTGGGATGGAGGGAGAAGCTATGGTGGGGAGGGCAGAAGAGAGCAGGAAACGGAACCTGTGTGTGAGTCTTTCGTGTTTGGCAGAAAAGTAGGGACAAGAGAATCACTTTTGTTTGCCTGTTTTATATTTTCAAGGGGGAAGCTACTCAGGCTGTTCGTACGCAGACATCTAGCCATGAGAAAGAGAACTATTTTTCAAGTGGGGGCTGGGGATGAGAAAATTCTTGAGCAGAATCTGTGATTCAAGGCCCTAGGATTGCCTTTGAAAGGGCAAGAGTCACTTCTTCCATAGCATTAGGCTGAGCCACCAGGAACGGCCAATAGTCCACCATTTGGGGTCAACAAAAGCAACCTTTTGTTTTTTTTAATGGTTCAACCTGATAATAAAGGGGAAGAACAGAAGATGGTTGTAGACAGAAGTAGGATGATAGCTTTGTGGTGTGAAGATGACAGAGTTCACGTCTGATGGCTTTCATTTCCTCAAACTGCATGAAATGATGTCATCCACGGAGAGTGAGGGTGGAGACGGGCATGACGGGGGGTTTGGAGGAAAAAGACATGCCTTGAGGGTGAAACAGGGGTGAGGAGTTCTCCCTCGTAGGTGACTATGAGGGTAAAATATTGATCAGGAAGCACTCGGCACAATGCACGGAATAAGACATGCTTAGAAGCGCAACGCCAGCAACCCCCCTCCAGGGCACTGCAGGAGGGGCTTACCCTGCCCACCTCCACGAGGTTCGTGACCATGACGATGCTGGCTGAATTCTCCTGCCAGATCATTCTCCAGAAGTCCTT
>NW_017731381.1:2107390-2134102 GCF_001890085.2 Hipposideros armiger
CTTTCAATATCCTGGGCCTTCATCCTTTTTAAAATTGTGAGAGTAATATGTGTATTTGATAGAAACATTTGAATGTTTTTCTGACTATAAATATACGTATGCATGTATATGCATGTATGTATATGTATTTACTATAATAAGCATCATATCTATTATATGGATTTTCCCATGCCCTTAAAAATCCTTAGCAGCCATGTTTTTCATAGCCGCATAATTTTCCACAATAATATCACACTTTAAAACCAATCTATCAATTGTTGGGCACGTCAGATTTTTCACTTGTTTTCCTATTATAGCTAACACTGTGAAGAGTGTCCTTATATATGTTATTGTCCACAGATATAATTAGCCACAGGGTTTCCTCCCAGAGGGTTTGAGAAGTATGATCATTTTTCAGCCTTCTGATAACATGCTGCCAAGTTGCTTTCTAGGACAGCTGGCAGCGTCTCTCTTCTGGGCACACAGCCATCGAGGAGAGAAGGCACCACTGGCTCCCCTTCTGGAGGGTGGGTGTCAATGGTACGTGCCTGGGGCGGATGTTTTTGGTCTGTCTGTCCAGCCTGACCATTTCCGAATGACACCTGCTTCCTCTCCCACTCGTGTCTCTCCCGCTCCCCCTCCACCCCCATAGCTGAACTTGTCACCTCTTTCCTTCCCAAAGGAACATTCTTAAGACCTCCGGAGGCTCTCCAGCCCTACGCCTATGTGACTTCTTTGCTGGCAAAGAAGAGGTTTGAAGCTCGCCCCTCTCCTTCGGTGAAGGGCAAGGGCCAGGTAGAGGACAAGGAGGGCACTGACCTTGAGTCGCAATGTAGTGCCGAGGTCGGTGGTAACCCTGGATAACAGAGAAAAGCACAGTGAGAGCTTGCAAACAGTGCAATATCAGTAATGATGCTTTCCAAGACACGATGTCCTCATGGGCAAAATAAGAATAGCATTGGACGTTTCCCAGAGAAGTGGCAAAGATTAAATAAGATAATGCATATAAAGTGCTTAGTAAATCACTAAATGCCAGCTATTACTATGTAACTATAGTTGCAAGGGGCCCGCACAAGCTTGCCTTTGAGACAGTGGCCTGGGAGCAAAATTGGGTGGGTATCACTCACGCCCGTGCACCCAGAAAGAGGTAGAGAAGGAATTTTCGGGTTTCAGTGGGATGTCAACCACCAAAAAGTCTTTCCTGAGCCGTGATGGTATTGAGAACACTGCGCCAGGCCCTGTAGGGCACCCGAGAGAAGAAAATAATTGCATTGTTGGCTGCTTGCATTAGTGACAATTGGAAAACGAAAATTGGGACGGATGCTATACTGCCTCTCTGTGCGATGTGGGTGGGCTTGGCATTGAAGTCTCGTTCATCGGGGAGGGACCCTGTAGGTGTGACCTAAAGACTGATAAAGCCACTTTCTGATTCAGAGAATCCGCCTGTTTCTGGTTTCCGGGTACCTTTCAGAAGGCTCCAACAGGCCCTGCCTGGCTCTGGTGTGGGCTCACTCTGTTGCTCCTCAATCCTCATCACTGGGGAAGAGGTTGAAGACAACTTTCTCTTCTGCCTGGGCAGGGCATACATGGAGGGTCCTCTTTCTTGTTACAGAGAGGAAGTGTATCACATTGGGAAGGAGTTCACGTTTTGGAGACAGATCTCCATCCATATCGTACATAACATTGAACGTAACTAGCATTTATTGAATAAATGAATGGATGGATGGTTAAATTAATTAAAAAAACCAAAAAACCAAACAAACACGGATGCCAATTATGGAGCCTGTTGGTGGAGAGGTTCTTGACAGCCCTGAAATCCACTTTCCTCTGTGGTTAACCATCTCAGGAAGAAATAAGTCCTAGAGTTTGACAAATGCCTGTTTTTTGCCGTGAAGCATTGGTCATCAGGCTTTCTGCCCTGTTGCGGGGCACTAGCTGCCTCGGGGCTCCCTTCTTCAGGAACTAGGCCGGAAGTGCCATCTCTGTGGTTCATGGTGAAATAGACATGGCAACTCTGAAGTTCCGGTTCTGATTCAGAGCCTAGGTTCCGAGTCCCCTGTGCATTTCTTACCTCAGTCTTCCACTTGCTCCATCAATATTTTGTGAACACCTTCTCATTACTGTGCATACTCTAGTCATGCGTGGGTTGACTCTCGGTACCCACCCAAGGCCAATATCACGACCAGAACTGGCCTTTTTGCTGTTAAATAGGGGATAACAGGGTTGACATGATAGCATTGCTGAGACATGGGCGGTAGGAAGGAAGGCGAGTGATCCGAAGAGCTATCTGCTCCTCCAGGTCAGGGTGGACAGGCTTTCCCAGGCTCCCAGGAAGAATTAGACTCGGGGAGCTTTCTTGAGTAGGTTTGGGAACAGAAAACAGAACCTCGAGTGTGGAAAGAGGCAGTCTCCTCAGTCCACGCTCCTCTGTCACTCTGTTATCTCATCGTCACTCTCCCAGTGCTCGCCCTCCCTGACCCGGGCCATGGCACCAGCCTCTTGCCGGTCCCCTGCCTCCAGTCTGGTCCCAGAGCCCATGTCCTTCCTACCAGAGTGAACTTCCCAGCGCACATCTGATTGTTATTTACCCACAGAAAAGCTGGCAGTGGCTCCCCATTGCTGGCATAGTAATGTCCAAATGCCATAGCGGGGCTGGTCACCCCTCTCCACTCTCATCTCCATCCCTGCCCACAAGCACATGTACCCTATGTCCCAGCCTCCCACAGTGCACTTCAAACGAGAACCCCTTCCTGCTGAGCGGCCCTGCAGGGCTTTCTACATGCCCAGTGAACACACTTACAACATGAGCTACCCTAAGTGTTTTGTGCTTTTCTCCTTCCGGGCCATGGGACAGGTCTCCCAGAGCTGGGTGCAGCTTTTAGCAAAGGCTGGTTGGTGGCGCTGAGGCATGAATATACGTCTTTGAGGTGAGATTGGGGCACCTCCTTAACACACGGGTTAGAAGACCAGAGATCATCTGGAGGAACTGATTTGGAAGTTTCTAGCATGCTTGGAAGTCGATGGGATGAAACTCTGAGCAAGAAAGTCACATTTCAATGGTGGGGTTAGAGGACTTGGGTTCACCATTTTGTTCATTCGTTTGTTCGCTCAGTCATTTACTATCTGGTCAACAGATATACACTGAGCACTTCCTTCTGTGCACAAGGCACTGGAAATACAAAAGTGACCCAGATGGGTGTGGGCTCTGCTTCTGAGCAGCTGATAGACATCAACAGACTGGGATAAGGGAAGACGGGGGCTCTGTGGAGCTCCCATGGGGAGCCGGCTCTGCCCAGGAGGCCAGAGAAGTGTTCTCTGAGGTTGTGGTGGCTGAGTTGGTCTAGTAAGCTGGGCGTGGGCATCTCGACATCCCTGTTATTCCCATTTCATCCCTTCAGCAATAGTCTCACTTTCACTGCCGCCATTCCCCCATGGCTCACTGGCTGTCTTGCTTTTCTTTAGAAACAGCAATTGTGTTTCTACCTAGAGGCCTTAGCACTGGCCATTCCCGGTGCCTGCTGGGTCCGTCCCCAGATCACCGAGTGGTTGGCGCTCTCTCTCCATCCAGGCTTCTGCTCTGCCGTCAGTCACCTCTCCAGAGAGCCCTACCCTGACCACCTGTCAGCCTCTTTCTGCTTTCTCCGGCTTACTTTTTTCAGTGCACTGACACCAAATGGCACAACGTTCTTTGCTTATTGGCATATGCTTACTGTCTGTTTCTCCAGCTGCATGAGGGCTCCAACAGGCAGCGCTGTGCCCAGAGAAGTCTGCCTGGGCCAGCAGCCTTGATCAA
Organism: Hipposideros armiger; assembly: GCF_001890085.2. Taxonomy (NCBI): domain Eukaryota; kingdom Metazoa; phylum Chordata; class Mammalia; order Chiroptera; family Hipposideridae; genus Hipposideros; species Hipposideros armiger. Next base: position 2,111,163 of record NW_017731381.1, read on the forward strand.
TACATATCGAGCACGTGCACGCATATACTGCACGCCTATCCCCATGCTGCGTCTGCGTCCAGAGACCCCCTCTAGCCTCCAAGAACCCATACAGTCTCTACAGAGAAAACATTCGAACCATGAACGACACTCCTCCTCAGCCGTGGTGAGAAAAGGAAACGAACTGCTCCGTTGGGGCTCCTCTGGGGATGCGCCAGGAGCTTGGACAGAAAACTTCCTAACCTTAAAAGAACTCTGAGTTCATTTAAGTCCCACCTATCCAGCACACAGATCGACTGCCAGCCAGCACCGGGCCTGCCTCCATCTGTCTGTGAGCAATGGGAAAGAGGTTTGCATCCAAAACGCATTTATCTCACTCGGCACTCATGCATCTGTTATTTACTGGGGACCCAGATACGATATTTATTTTCAGGCTGGTAATTTATAACAGATTCAAGTGGCCAATACATCCTCGGGTGTGCAGACAAACCTGCCAGCGGGGTGGTTCAGATGGTGGCGGAACCACGACCTCTGGAGGCACAGACAGGGCTGGCCCCATCCAGCTCACTATCCACATGGAGTCGTTTTTAATGAGTCGTCGAAGTCCAACTGTGGACAAATGATCCTACTGCTGGCAGGGAGTTCTTTACAGAGCTGGGAGGATTTCAGCTGGGGTAGAGACCAGGACAAAGAGGTGAGGACCAGAGAGCTGTCCAGCCTATGGACTTGCCAGGAATCCCCAGAGAAACTCCAGGAACTCTTACTTTGCTGGAGTAGATAATAGGTGATTCTCCTACCCTCCACCCCGTGTTGGTAACTCTGTGCTGGAAGGCGCTTGCACTTGGTGTAGTCACTGTCCCTCCATGTCCCCGCTGTTCCCTTCCATGCTCTGCTCTGTGCCGTGGGAGGCTGACCTGTATGGATCACACCATCGACTTCCGGCTTCTGGTTGGCTTTGGTCCATGGGGAACAGAAGCGGGAGCTCAGAGGTCTTGAGGAGCTCGGGAGTGTATGTTCTTTTATGTCCCTTGCTATCAGGTCACTGTGGGTTGGCCTTGACACGCTATCAAAGGCTACAGCTCCTATCAGGGGGCTCTCTCTTCCCTCTCTAAGGGAGCTCCCTGCTGTTGCTAGCCTGGGGACACTGCACCCCATCCTGTTGGTTTCCCTTAATCTGTTCCCACCCTTTTTAACCTCTCCTGGGTTACTCCCTTTGAGTGAGCCTGTTTCCCAGTGAGACCCGGACAGAGACTTTACATCAGTTATCAAGTGCTTGTGGGGTGGCGTTCTTATCCCATTTTACAGATATCAGAATGAGTAAATAATTTACCCAAGATCATAAAGCCAGTAAGCCGAAATGCCTGATTCAACAGGGCCTACAAGGACTGAATTCATGACTTTGGTCTTGTGAGCCCTTAACTCTAACCACTGAGATCCAGCACAGAGCCCAGCATCACACACTAAGGCAGTATCAGGAAGAGGCTGTTTGGCCCCTTGGCATAATCTACCCCTCAAAGAGAGAAGGAGAAGGTTGTGGTGTGTCCTAGGTGGGCAGAGAACTGGATTCTAGCTATGTGACCTTGAGCAAGGCACTTAACCTTGACCTCTGGTTTCTTTCCCTACTGGCTTGCAGGATGCATTGTAATGATAGAACCTGGTAGGAAGGGGAGGCATAATTAGTATTGACATTGCAGAGACTCACTTGCATTTACAGCAATTTCATTTGTTGCCTATAAAATACCATCTGACTGCAGTCAGATGCTCGCTCACCTTTGGGTTGAGTGTCTATCTAGAAAAATGATTTTTGCTGGAGGTTGTCAGATGCCAAATGCCAGATATGGCAAGTTGGGCCAGCAGGCCCCACAAGGGCCATGGCCCCAGGGCTGACACGCCCACTCAGTTGTAGACAAGGCCAAGGGAAAATGGAAGAAACCAATTCAACCTGGTTCGGTACGTGCTGACCCAGTCCCCACCGTGTGCTGGGTGCATGGCAGTGTCTGGAAGTGGGTGGGGAGGGGCAGGAGGAAGCACCCTGGACTAGGAGTTTCTCGGGTCTGGTTTGTCTCCTGGTTCTGCTGCTGACCAGTTGTATGGCCTGAGACCAGCTTTGCAATCTCTTCAAATTTCAGCTTCTTTATCTGGAAAATGAGGTGACTGCCTACCTTGGAGGGGCCATTGAGAGGTCTGGATAAATGGACTCATTTCAAACCAGCCATCGTAGGGCTCAAGAGTGACTCCCTTAGAACCACTGGCGGTTGTCATTGTTTTATTATTATTATTATTATTAAAGCCAGCAGAGCATGGTGGGGGAGGCACCCCTGATTCAGACCCCTGATCCTTCCTCCCTCACCTCCTAACAGTGTGATCCTGGATAAGTTATATAAGCCTCAGCTTACTCAGCTGGAAATGGGTAGTAACAGCACTTACTGTGTGAGGTTGGGATACTAGTTAAGGTAATGTTGGTACCTGAGAGGGGGTCACTAATTCTTAGGTTACTATCAACACTGCTTACATGGCTGACTTGTGTTCATTGGCTAAGACAGCACTGTGTCACCTCCTCCAGGAAGCCTTCACAGACCACCTCAACCCATCTTTTTTTTTTTTCTTTTAAAGATTTTATTGGGGAATTGGGGAAAGGGAACAGCCAAGTTGTTGTTCTTCAATCTTAGTTGTGGAGGGCGCCAGTCGCCATCTGTCGTCCCATTGGCAGCTCGTGGCCTCTAAGCTCAAGGTGCTGTGTTCAATCTTAGTTGTGGGCGGGCATAGCCATCATCCCATGCGGGAGTTGAACCAGCAGCCTTGTTGTTAAGAGTACATGCTCTATCCACTGAGCCATCTGGGCAGCATCTCAGCTCAAGGTGCCGAGTTCAGTCTTAGTTGCAGGTGGGCGTAGCCCACCATTGAACAGGCAATCTTGTTGTTACACCAGCTGAGCCATCCTGCCACCTGTTGGCAGCTCAGCAACAGCTCAGGTCAGGCGCAGCGTCACTGGCCCATGTGGGAATCGAACCGGTGGCCCTGTTGCTCAGAGCTCACGCTCTTAAGGCAACTCTTAACCAACTGAGCCACTCGGCCGGCCCTCAACCCCATCTTGAGGCTTTGATTTTCCCTTCCCTCCTAGGCCCTGCTCTGTGAGGGTCTCCTTACTAATCTGACTCCCTCACTAGACTTGAGCCCCTTGTAAAGTCTGTATTTCCAGTACACTATGGAAGATCCACTCAGTGTTTGTGAAATGAATACTGTTGCATGAGGGAAAGGCTGAAGGTGTGATGGGTGAATGCTCAGAGTGCTTTCTCCAGGCTGGAGACAGGCTGTTCAGAACGGTCCGTCTCCTTGTGAATGTGCCTGACGGGCGAGGGGGCAGAGACTGTGCCTATCTCAACTGAACCTGAAGGTCCAGCCTGCTTCTGACCACATGAAGGCCCTTTGATAGCCAGGGTCCAGGTGAGGAACTAGAAACTGCTCTATGTGTTTCAGACAGAGGGAATTCAGTATAGGGAGTTGGTTATCCAGGTGATAGAGGAGCTGAAATGCCAAACCAGGACCAGCAGGGCAACCCAGAAATCCGCAACAGCAGGAGGCTGCAACCAACCCTAGAACTAGCGGATAATGAGAAACACAGAAGCTGCCAGAGCCCAGGAGCTGGGGCCGCCAGGCAGGGGCTAGAACTCTGGTGGGCCTGCTTGACGGAAGCTGGAGGCAGCCACGGCTGGGGCGGCCGCCCAAGGAAGCGAGAGAGCACGAGAAATACGCTGGCTTCTCTCTTCCATTCACCTTCCAGTCTCCCATTAGCACCTCACTTGAAGGGGTCAGCTTGCTGTCCTTCCTGTACCACACACACACACACTCACATGGAGACACACACTCTCACACTCAGACACACACACACACACACACACACACACACACACACACACATGCTCACATAGAGACATGCACACTCACATATGCACAGGTACACACACTCACACTCACAGTGAAACACACAGACACACTCATACACTCACACACAGACACACACACACTCATATCAGCAATACAAAGCAGAACGGAGAAGGACAAGGAATAGATCTGAGAGCAAACAGGCAAATAACCAACCCACGGCTTAATAAATGTTGGTTGAATGGACGAATCATCTGGTTCAGCCTAGATTATGGGGAATTCAAGAGTACGCCACTGCACTTTACAGTTTGTCTGTAAACACATTAAGGAGTCAGAGAAACCAGTGGATCTCTGGGCCACTGCTCAAGGTCCCTGGGCTCCTAGCTGAGGTCCTGAGAAGCCTGGTTTGAATCAGTCCATCTGGCCCCAGGGGCCATGCCCCCCCTTTGCAAACTTTCCCCTGTCCATGGGCACCCAGCGTGGTTCCTGCTGTGAACAGCCCCTTCCTCGGCAGTGTCTGGAACACCGAAGCGTCATCCCCTTTCCTAGTTGGGTGTCCTAATCCCAGACTCTTCCCTCTCGCCTCTCTTATCCCTGCTGATACATAAATCATCCCAAAGCTCAGCTCTGAACTGGTCACCTCCTTAATCAAAACCATTCAATCGCTTTTTCTTGCTTACAGGATACAGTCTGGCTTCCTATGTTTGGTCATCCACCACCAGCGATCCAGCTCCAACCTCATTTTCCACTATTTCCGTTATGGAGTCAAACTGACCTGTCACATATCTTTGCTTCCAGCTGCTACATCTCGGCTGTGCTGTTCTCTCTAACCAGAGGCCCATTTTCTCCCTCTTTGATTTTAAATTCTACCTGGGCTTGAAGCTTTGGTTCATATCACATTTTTGCATTCCCAATGGAAGAAGCAATTTCCTCCCTCATCTCTGAACCCCTGTAGCATTTTATCTGAACTAATGACACTCACCACTTTCTAGCTGGCCCTGGAATTACGCATGTGCACAGCTTATCTTCCTGCTAAGGTGTTAGAGGGTAGGTAGGACCATGGCATGTTTAGCGTTATGGTTCCCATAGCATCCAACACACAGTAGGCACTTTACAATTTTTGTTGCCTACCTAAATGGCTGTACCTTCAAATGAACGAATGGATGGATAAACAGATCCATGCACAGATGAATTAGTGGGTGAATAAACAAGGCTGGCGTTTGTCCTGGGTCCCCTGCAGAGCAGGCTACTCCAGCCAGCCTGAAAGAGGACGTGGCTTTAACTGCATGATTAACTGGGATTACACTAATTATACAAATCAGAAAGGAGCCAGATGGCTCTGCATGTGTTCTGGGGAAGGCCACCCTCTGGGGGAAAGGCTGGGGGACAGCCACAGATCATGAGCTGACCCCAGATCCCGGTTCCCCAGCCCCAGGAAGACCCTCACATCAATATAGTTGGCGTTGATGTAGTCAGAGTGGGGGTCTCCGTCCAGCACCAGCAACCTCACTCGGGAATGGTCATCTGCAGAGAGAACAGAAAACAAGGGGATGGGTGACGACAGGCCTTTTGGGGAGGCGCCAGCCCTGCCCTTCTTTAGAATGACCATTTATTACAATAATTACTGCACACCAGGCACCATGATACTTCAGTACACACTCTCATCTTAACGCCAGCACCACCCCACCACTTATCCCCATTTACAGATGAGGAAGTAGAGGCTCAGGGAGATTGCTATGCCTTAAAAAGGACCTGTATATACTTTTTCTCTTTTTGCCACCTGCCCCCTGATTCTGACTTTGTCATCACCTACCTGGGTGAATCACCTGCTTCTTTACATCTTAATGGTTTTGTCATTACAATGGGAATGGAAATACTTTCTCTGTAGGACAACGCAAGACAGACTATATGAAAACACTCGGGAAGCGAGATTTGTTGAATTGGGATTAATATGCTCTATTTTCGTGCCTACTTGAAAACGGCAAATTTACCTATTTTCCACATGGGCACAAATTGCTTTTCTTTTGCTTCTTGGAGTATTGTCTCAAATAGATTGTCGGCCACATACTGTTATCAATGCTATCCTTCAAGCGAAGCTGACTAAATCATTACAAAAGAGGTCATCAATAACTAAAAATCGTGTTACAGAGAATACCATTTCAAACACAATCTAGGCATAAACAAGATTTGCAGGCTCGGTCGATGGCACGCTTACTTCAAATAACACCACATAAAAACTATGTAAAAAAAAAGAAACTAGCGCAGCAGAACAATCAGGCTAATCCTTTACAATTAATTAACACGAGCTCTGTCCAACACACGTATAGACAGATGCAAAGAGAACACCCCGCTGGGTTTGGTTGGGAGGCGGGGCTTGGCTCCCTGTCCAGGTCATTTTACACATATCACTGCATGTCATTGCATCTACCGACCAGCCCACCTTTCTCTAGGGCAGGGCTGGGGCTCCAAGCAAGTGGCCTGAAGAGCTCTGAGCATCCCCGAGGGTCCCCAGGGGTCAAGGAGCTTGGGTCAGCTTAGTCGATTAGACTTATGCAGCACTTTGCACTTTATATGCACATTTCCTACTAGTAACTGGAAGCCCCTGAGAACAGGGACACTAACTGCTGTGTCCCCTGTTCTACCCTCTGCACCTCCATACGTGGCAGGTACTCACAGGTACTCAGTGATCCTATGAATGGATTGCCTCCTTGGACTGTCACAGTGATTCTGTGAGACAAGCAGCCTGGGTGCTGTTAACCCTTGTTACCAATGAGGAAACTGAGGTTCCAAAGGACTGACTGGCCACATGACCAGTGAATGGGAGAGCTTGGAAGAGTGAGGTGTTCTTAGCTCTTGGTTCAGGCACTTGGGCTTCCAAAGAGCAGTCTAAGCAGGTATCAGAAAAACATTTCAAGCGTCCACAGCAGAAGGAATTAACAGAGAAGCAGGTACCTGGGTGATGGAAGAGCTGAGAAGCCAAACAGAGACGGTGAAGTAACTCAGAGGTAAGGACCAGCAAGGGGACCCGGCCTCCCAGGGTTGGGGGGATAGAGGGAGGCGGCGGGATTCTAGAGCTCAGGGGCTGGGGCTACTGTGGGAACTGGAGCTGCAGTGAGCCTCTTTGGTGGGAACTGGAAAAAAGGAGGAGCCACCTGGCTGCCAAAGAAGGAACCTGTGATTGGGACCGAGGAGGAGAAATAGCTCCGCCTCTTCCTTTCTCCTGCCCTCCAATCTCCCATCGGTGCATGTCATTGGCCAAACTCAGCCAGAAGCCAGCTGATGAAAGACTAAGACATGCAACCTACAGGGCTCAGTCCCCTGTGAGAGAAAGTTGAGCAGGAGAAGAAGGAATGGGTCTCAGGATGGACAATCATGTCCAGGAGTGGACAGGATATCACCCCATATCCATTAATTAATTAATTCAAAAATTATTCATTCAGCATCCGCCATGTGCCAGGCACTGTGCTAGACCCTGAGATACACTGGATGACACTTTTTAAACTCATCATAGGGAAGAGTTTCAGTAGAAGCAACTCGAGAGAGTAGGTGGGTCATCTAAGTCACCCCTTTTGGGTGGGTGGGGAAATGGGGTGTGAAGTGGGGGAGTAGTCTGATCTCCTTTATGGAGTTCACGGTAGGTACCAGAGACTTTACATACATTATCTTACTCCATCGTTGATTCCCCCAAATAACTCTATAAATTATTATAATAATACCATAATAATGTGTTATTGTTATTATTATTTCCATTTCACAGATGAAGAAACTGGGGCTCAGAGAGGTTAAGCAAGTTTCCCATGTTACATGGCCTGTAATTACAGGACTGGGATTTTAGCTCAGCTCTGTCTGACCATGAATCCCTGTTCCATCCACACAATGTGCTGTCCTTGGACCCTGAGAGCCTCAAAGGTATTACTCCTGGTGTCGGTGCAAATGGCTGGTCCCCAGCTCATGCAGTGTGACAGCTCCAGAGAGTGGGACTTTCTGGGGGACATCCCATCCAGCAGGAGTTCAGACAAGGCCCACTCTGAGCTCAGGCCTTGTCACTATAAGCCTTCAAAAAGTGAAAATGCATATTGTGTTTTCACGCATTGGTCTCACTAATGACTTATCGATTCAAAAATCTCCTTTATTTATTGAGTTATGCCTGCTCCCGGGTCTACAGCACTGGGAACAGAGATTCTGGTTTAAAATGTTGCAAGGTAATTTTCTTTAATATACAATGGAATTTAAAATCTGAAAGCAAAAATCACCAAAAACAAAACAAAATGAAACAAACATTTCTTTAAGTTAAATATTTTTTAAGAGGAAGGTGCTTCTCATCACCAAAGGAGATGGTGTTTGCCCATATCTCCTCTTCATTCATTTATTAATAACGCATTTACTGAGCACCTACTATGTGTAGGCTTGTTGAAGGGACTAAGAACGTGATATCAAAGTGACACTCACACTTAAGGCGTTTGTCAGTGTTGTGGGGGAGACAGACTGTACATCAAAGTGGAACTCCAAGGTCTAGAAAGTGGAGAAGAGAGGGTTTGGGGAGTGATAAGTGAATGAGGAATTAAAAGTGAGTAAAGCTTGGGCCTCAGTAGGTTAAGAGCTCACTCAAGAGTGCAAGGTCTGAGCAACAGCAGTTCGAGTCCTAGCCCGAGCTGAGCTGCCGGTGAGCTGCCAAGAGGTGGTAGGGTGGCTCAGTTGAAAAAAAAAATTTAAAGAAGTGAGTAAAGCTTGACCAGTGGGCAATGTGGAAGGGTCTTTCCATCAGAGAACATGGCAAGAGTGAAGGCAGAGATCCTGAGAAAACAAGCCCATTGGGTGATCTAAAAAGTTTCCTGTCTTATAAACACGTGTGTGAGGAGATTAGCAATGGCAGAACTGACAGAGGAGGTAGGTGGGACTTAGAATACAGAGGTCCCTCCGTGCCATGTTAAGGCAGCTCGATGCACGTAGCCATGCTGGGCTCTGCAGGGCATCCAAACACAGCCTCTGTGTTCTGAGACTATAAAAGGCTATTTTAGTATGAAATGACCAAGATTCATTCTTACATGAGCTAACCTGTGGCAAGTAGGATACTGGTGATGTGAGATATGGAGCTCAGGGTCAGGTCTGGGTTCAAATCTTAGCTCTCTCACTTGGTAAAGTCAATTGGTCTCTCTTAGCCTTTGGTTCCTTACCAAAACGGTATATAGCTCACAGGCTATTGGGAGGATTAAATGAGGAAACTCAGGCATGGAAAGTGTGAGGACATTAAGAGAATGAAAAGACAAGCCACAGACTGGGAAAATATATTTGCAAAAGACACATCTGATAAAGGATGTGCATCCACAATGTACAAAAATACTCTTAAAACTCAACAATAAGAAAACAAATGACCCGATTTAAAAATGGGCAAAAGACCTGAACAGACACCTTATCAAAAAAAGATATACAGGTGGCAAATAGGCATATAAAAAGTGTTCAACATCATATGTCACCAGGGAAATGCAAATTAAAACAATGAGATACCACCACACACCTTCTAGATTGGCCCAAATCCAGAACACTGAGAGGAGCAAACGCTGGAGAGGATGTGGAGCAACAGAAACACTCATCCATGGCTGGGGGGAAAGCAACATGGTCGAGACACTTTGGAAGACCATTTCTTCCCAAACATACTCTTATCATATGATCCAGAAATTGCTATCTCTGGTATTTACCCAAAGGAGCTGGAAACTTAAGTCCACACAAAAACCTACATGAGAATATTCATAGCAGCTTTATTCACAGTTGCCAAAACCAAGGCGTCTTTCCACAGGTGAATGGACGAACTAGTTGGGGTGCATCCAGACAATGGAATATTATTCAGGGATATCAAGAAATGAGTTGTCAAGCCATGAAAAGGCATGGAGGAAACTTAAGTGCGTACTGCTAAGTGAAACACGCGTCTGCAAAGGCTGCATCGTGCAGTATTCTAACTCCATGGCATTCTGGAAAAGGCAAAACTATGGAGAATGGCAAAGAGATCACTGGTTGCCAAGGACCTGGAGGGAGGGAGGAATAGGTGAAGCATGGAATTTTTAGGGCAGTGAAACCATTCTGTATCATACCGCAAGGGTGGATACACGACATTATACATTTGTATAAAATACCAAAGGACTGTACAGCACGAGGCGTGAACTCTGTAAACGATGGACTTCAGCTAATACTAATGGATCAATATTGGTTCATCAATGATAACAAATGGATCACCCCAAGTCAAGACGTCAATAACAGGAGAATCTGGATGTGGGTGGGAACAGAGACTATGGGAGCTCTCTATACACTCTGCTTCATTTTTTGGTAAATCTAAAACTTTGAAAAAAAATGTTAGGACAGTGCTGGGTACATAGCAGGTGCTTACTACATGAGGAGGTTGCTGGCTGGGTGTGTGGTATTGGCAGAGATGCTTAGAAATGTAGTGCTCCCCATTTGTCCTTCTTCCCAAACATACACCCACCTTTGTGCAAAGGCAGAGCCATGTGTGTGCTCATTAAAGGGCAGAACCCAGCCGGGGGCTTGCCGGAAAGTCATCGCAAAGAGTGTCCTCATGGTTTATTTATTCCTTCTGGGGGATGCTAATATTATTCCGTGTCCCCTTCCTTGTCGAACTTTATGTAATTAGACGGGTAAAAATTGTGTTTATGCACACGCACATGGAGAGGGATGGGGCAGCGGACGACGCGACGTTTATACAAGGTAATTTACAAGCAGCCCAGAACATTCATTATGCTCTATCTACATTTTGCAAGCTTGAAAAACAGCTAAATTGGGACTCCTCGTTTGATATGCAAGACAAGAAGGATTGAGAAGAGTCATATAGAGGAGAAGCAAAGTCCTCCAAGGTGAGGTAGGAGAACCTGACTCCACTTGGCTCTCAGCTGAGCTGAGGCGGGGGGTGGGCTTGGGGAGAGGGGAGGACCCCTGACAGCCTGTAGAGGGGAGACATACTCCAAAGACATGGCGATCCACAGTGCCCCTCAAACACAACAGAAACATCACCCCTCTGCAATCAATCTGCTCCTTGTAGTTTTAGGACTAACACTTGTGGTTGTGTTGGCACATGTTTACCAAACAGCTCTCTGGAGGAAAATGAGGCCCTGACCTGTAACGTCTGCCGATTTCTGTGGTATGAATGCTCACACTCAGACTGATTTCAAGCTACTGACATGGCATCAGCTAGCTCACAAAATTCCGGGAAATTTAGCAATCTGTTCTTGCAAGCTGGTAAGACTCAGCTCCAGGACACCGCTGACAAAGAGAATCAAGTCTTATTAGATCCCACAATGCCTTGCCTGATCTGATGATTTGGGACCCACTTCCCAGTCCAGCCTCATGCCCTGCTCCCCGGGCCCTCCATTCAGTTGCTCATATGCATGATGTCTGCTCTGACCTCAGGGCCTTTGCACGTGTAAAGGAGCACCCCAAACCCTATAAGCCTGGCAAGGTCTCAGTCTTCAGCTCTCAGCTCAGTGTTCCTTCCTCAGGGGGGCTCCTATGATCTCTCTATCCCAGACTCTGATACCAGCTCCCTGTCCTTTTCCTCCGAGCTTGTATAGCAGTTGTTATTTCTGTAATGGATTAACCTGTGACTCCCCTTCATACCCTGTTTAAGGAAGGGGATCTTATTTATTGAATTCCTCTACAGTGTGTGGCACACAGCAGGTGCTCAATCATTATCTGTTCAATAAATAAGTTCATATTTCATCTGAAAGGCTGAGATCCAGAAAGGGGCAGGCCCTTTGCTTACAGCCATCCAGTTGATTTTGGGGAACCTGGCCTGGGACCCAAGGCTTTTTCCCTCTACCCAAGGCTGCCTGGGTCCTGTGCTCCCAATCTTCCTCTCCTCGTAGCGGACTCCTGACGTGACTTGCAGACCCGGCACGTCATGTCTCAAGATTGGCAGCCAATTCTTGCCTTCAGCAGGAGAGAGGTAAGGGATCAGGTGGGCTCTGGAGGCAGACCTGAGGTCTGCTGCTCACTAACCATATCACCTGGGGCCAGTTTCTTACCTTCCCGGGGCCTCAATTTACCCAACTATAACATCAAAGTCATATCTACCTTAGCAGACTGTTGCAAGGGTTAAAAGAGGTAAGATACGAAAGCACCTGGGGGTGTTGTGAGAAATCAACAGAAATGTATTAAATTCGGCTTTATTGTTATTCTAGACCAGTGGTTTTCAAAATAATAGCCCTTTGGCCAATGGCATCGGCAATATCTGGGAACTTGTTAGAAATGCAACTACTTGGGTCCCATCTCAGACCTGCTGAATCATAAACTCCGGGGTGGGGCCCAGCAATCAGTATTTTAACAAGCCCCCCCAGGAGATTCTAACCACCTTCAGTTGTAACGTTCAGACCAGTCTTCAGTTACTTAGCGTAGAGGAGCCTGACTATTCACTTCAATTCATCTTGGGAAAGAGCGAAAGGCCTTACTGGAACTAGGCTCTTAAGACGAGAGATCCATCTTGTGTTAGGTGGGGGGGTGTGGGAGTTCACCTGTGTGGAGAGTGTGAGGTACTATTCTAGAGGCCTTATGGGTGATGCTATGCCATTCGATTCTCCTAGTAACCCCATGAGGTATACATCCTCACCCCGTTTTATGGATGAGTAACTCAAGGCTCCAAGTAGTCTAACAACTCAGGAGGCGCTTCCTTACAGAGTGTGTGTGTGGGGTCCCTATCCCTTCTAGAACCCCAAGACCCATGGCCTCTGCAGCCCTTCCGTGCCAGTTCTGACTCCAACACTGTCCCACTCCTTTGTGTCCGCAGCCCACCCAGAGGAGAAGGCCCGGTTTCCTCTTTTGCACAGCTCCACCTCTTAAAACAAATCACTTCCCACCCTGCACCATCAAAGGTAACCCAACACATCACACTTCTCAAGTCACGTCCATTCACACAGAGAATCACGTCAAACAGGTGGAGCTGGGGAGATGCTATCATGTGGATACGTGATGTTCGTTTTTCCTGTCTTCTGGGCACATGAGGAGGGTAAAGAAAAGGTGTGATTTCTCCGGGAAGAGAGATTCGACTCATTACAATGAATTGTGGAGCCGAAAAAAATCATTTTCTAGAAGAATTGGAAATGTTAATGCCATCATCTTGCATGAGTGGAGATGGAGGAGGCAGGTAATTCTGCCGAGACCGCCCGGATACCTCATTGAAGTGAAAGGTCTGCACATTCAATCTTGATTGAATTACCATTATCAGGAGGGGGTGGGGTGGCTCTGGTACGAGAGGGAAACAGCCCTACATTCTGAGCACCTCCTGGTTCTGGCAATTTCATGCTGGCTGAGGTTGGGCAGCTCCCTTCTGAGATGGGGCCCAAGAGATGGAACCTTTGGGGGAGGAGACGGGCAGAGCGCGGAGAGGAGTTAGGGAGACAGGGGCCCATCTGATGAGTCATTGTTTCATCCTAAGCAGGCTGCCAAGCCCACACCCCACGAAGGGAACTTTCTGAAGAAAGAGAAGAAGGCTTCTTGTCTGCATTCCTCCCAAAGCAGAATCTGAGACAAGGATGTGAGTGCAAGGCGTTGATTGGAGAGGTGATGCCAGGAAACGCCGGGAGAATGGGAAGTGAGATGGAGAGAAGAAGGAACACAAAAAGGGGTGTGTCATCAAGCAAGTTACCAGCGCTGTAGACAGCTGGGCATCATCCTGTTAGGGAACTCGGGGAGATAGTGTAGAACATGCACCTCCAAGTTATTCCGTCTCAGGGGAGAGGGGGCCTGGGCTGCTTCTAGTCATCGGCTGAGGGCTGCTCCTGGGGACACTGAAGTTTCTGTCGGTCCTGGCCTGCCCTGCAAGCAGGCAGAGAAGACTCCGTTGATCTGTGATGAACAAGGGCGCTGGAGACCTCTGCACCAGGATCAGTCTGTAGGCCCAGGCAAAGGCCACCCTTAGAGACTGAAAGAAAAATGGAGGCCAGGAGCTGGGAGCTCTGAACGAGGCACCCATGTTATCACCCCAGAAAGCAGAGAAATCTGCTGTGAGCAAAAGGCTCTGGGTGTGTTTTGAACCCGAGTTCTTCCCTGGAAGTGAGAACAGTCTCACCCCAGTCTGCCATCTGTTCTGAGGTGGGAGGCCTTACCATGTTATCCCCCCAAAAGCACGGATGTGGCTTGGTGCAGAGGGACTCCTGGGAGGGGGGGAGCACATGTTTTACAAATGCACGAGCCCAGAGCTCTGGTCATGGCTGTCCTACAGACGCACTGTGTGATCTTGGGCAGGATTCTAGATCTCCGGACTGTCGCTCCTAGTCTGTGAACTCAACGAGCCCAGACTAAGTCTCAGTTAGGTTTAAAATTCTGCACGCCAGATTCAGAGTCAATATTCATTCATCTTAATTCGCCCTCTTTGCATTGAGGTGAGAAACTGAGGGTCAGAGCGATGAAGTGACCTTGCTGAAAGTCGTGACTGAGGTAAAGGGCAGAGCTGAGACTAGCACCAGGGTCTGCCTGACCCAGGTCCAACACTCCAGTACCCCTGAGCCCAGGGGCTTGTCTTAGATTAGAAGAAAAGAAGCCTCAGAAAATGAACCAGGTCTCTTGTTTGCCCTTCAGTCCCGCCCCCCAGCCTTCTGTACCTAGCTCTCTAATCCAGGGGCTGATCTCGGAGGACAAGATTGGGGGTTCTCAAACGTAAGCACGCATCAACGTCACCCAGAGATAATGGAGAAACACAGATGGCTGGACCCCACTCCCAAAATGTAATTCAATAGGTTTGGGATAAGGCCCAAGAATGAACATTTCTAACAAGCTCCCAGGCGATGCTGGTGCCGCTGTTCCAGGGGCCCCCGCTTTGAGAGCCAGTGGGCGAAGGCTCCAGGTTCCCTTGCCCCTGACGCCGGGTTGGGGTTAGCCAATGGAAAGCGTAGGCAGAGGATTGGACGAAGAGAGGAGACAGCCATCGAGGAACTTTATTCCTTCTGCTCCCTTTGTTGGGGTCACCATGGGCTCCTTGCAACACCACTGAATGTCACACCTCCAATCAGGTCATCTTTCCCTGGGTCCCGGTAACCTCTCCCTACTGAATCCCCTGTGGCTTAAGGGTGGTGGTTAGCCCCAGGGTACCGCACCATTCCTTGTAGTTTTGCCCTACAGCTGGCTCACACTTTTATAAAAAATTTCACTTGACTAAATTCTCCTCAAATCCCCCTATCTGAGGGTGCCATCTGTTTCCTGCTGGGATGGGACCCTGTCTGTCCCAAGACGGGGAGCTGTCTTCTGTAAAATCTTCCACCTCTGAGATCACTTCCTCCCCTCAGTGTAACTTCCTCCTGCAGGTCTAGAAAGCCCCCTCTAGAACTTCCACATGGGGAATGCTTTGGTAGTTTTGAAATTTCCCCTTGTTCACTGCCTGTACCCAGAGCTACTTGAAAGCAAACAACTCTTTGTTCTGTTTCCCCATTTATTTCCTTCCCTCTCACTTCCTTTCCATGTCCAGTCTCTGGAAACCCCACTGTCTCTATTAATAAATTCTAAACATCTGGAAGAAAGGGCTTCTTTGGCCAAGGTTTCTCTTTCATTGTTTCGTTGGCAGGCAGTGCTCTCCCTCCTCCTCCCCCCCTTTCATCTCTTCTGTTCTCCCTGGCCTGGGCCTTTGTCCTCCACTGCAGCCCCTCAGTGCTCTGGGTTCCTTAAGATGCTAATCACAGCTGGTTTTCTTCTTGTGCCGAGAATATTTCTATTTATCAAGCCAGGGCAGACGTCGCCCTGGGAAGGGATACATAGAATGGCAGGCACACTTTCCAGTCCTCGGGGCTGTTTCTCTTTTGCCTTTCTCATTTCAATTCCAGGACTTTTTTTCCCCTCTGTCTTGGTTTCCCCTGTATGTCTTGCACTGCTTTTGAGTCCACTGGTTACCTTGGCACTGACTCAGTACTGAGCACAGACCTGCTTCAGCCCTGATTTGTTGCAGAATTATTGACCCTTAAGTTAGAAAGGAGATTTGGGTTGATTGAAGCCCATCAGGGTGGTGTCATCAGGTGTTAGAATTCCCTCTGCCTCCTATTACAAGGAGTTTGTAATAGGAGGAGAAGGGGGCATCCGTGGGAAAGGGGGCGAGGGAGACAGCCAAGAGAAGGCAGCCCAGGAAGGGTGAGTCTTCACATCCATTGGTACTGTGGGCAACTGCAGCCTCCTCCCCGTGGGAACTCTGTAAAAGGTCATAGAACACGCCCCCCATAGTGGGAGGGGGTGGATCTCTTGCTCATGGGCAGAGCACCCTGGCCCAGCTTTGGAGAAAGTCCTCAGGCAAAGAGACGCAGGTAGGGCAGGATGAGGGTGAACCAAGCGAGGCACCCTGGGCACCCACTTTAAGAAGGCACTCGATCTCAGGGTTGTGCAGGGACAGGGTCAACAGCTGAGAGGGGGGCACCTCTTTCAATGTTGCATGCTGGGTGCCTTGCCCACCCTCTCCTAGTCCTGGCCCTGGAGGCTGGTACCCCCAGCTGGGTGCCTCGCCCACCTTCTCCTAGTCCTGGCCTTTGAGGCTGGTACCCCCAGCTGGTGGTACCACACAGTGAGGCCACAGTGTGTGAGTGGGATGCTGACAGCATCTTCTACAGCCCCAGTGATGGAGTTCCAATACCCTCATCGCTTTTCCTTGTTGTGGCCTGGAATCCTGCCTTCTCAGCGGCAGCTCTCTGAGGGGATGGGATTGTTCTCTTCCTCTCTCCCTCCTGTGTCCCATCTCTCTGCTCTCTTCAGGATCCTCGGCCTTATGGGAAGACATTACTTGGATATTGTTCCAAGTGTCATCTTGGTCCAGCCTTCCTCCATCCATTCCGTTGGGGTGTTCCTCTGTTTTGTTTGCGAAGCCAGAAGGGAGAGACCGACGGCTCAAGCTCTTTGGGGATTTGCAGCGAGTTCGTGCTTTCCAACATTCAGTTCCTATTTACTAAGCACCAACCATATGCCAGGTTCGGGGACATAGAAGGACAAGACAGTCAGGGTCCTGCTGTCACAGAGCAGGTAAGGGAGGTAGGCAGTCAACAGAGAGTCGTGCAAATGCCTCTCAAATCATGATGATGACGAGGGCTAAGGAGAAGACACATTGTGCTCTAGGAGTAAATAATGGGGTCATGACCAAATTCAAAAGGTCAGAAGAATTCCCTGAGGACGTGACGGCTGAGCTAAGGACCTAAAGAAAACATAGAATTAGTAGAGCAGAGAGAGGAGAGAAAGGCATTTTGAAAGATCAGAATGTGCAAAGGCCCTGTGGCATGGATAAGCATGGAAAGCTCAAGGGACTGAAAAAAGGCCAGCGGGGTTTAATTGAGGAGAGCATTATGGACAGGACACAGGGGGAACGAGCCTGGAGAGGCAGCTGAGAGACTTTGGATAAGGAGCGTTCAAGAGGGAAGGGAAGCCATTCGAAGGGCCTACTAGGAAGAGGACCTGATCCAATTCATGTTTTGAGACGGTCCCTCCGGCTTCTGTCAGCGATCAGCTAGGTAGAAAGTGGGGGGGCCAAGATAGCTGGGGAGACACCAGAAAGGAGGCTGGGCAGAGACCAGGTGAGAGCCGATGATTGATAGCTTGGGCAAAGGTGCTGCGAGCAGGAGTGAGCAGTGGGGTCTGGAGAGACGTATAGTGTGGTTTGGCTTCTCACGCTCAGCCCCCACAGGCTTTGGTCTGGATACCTGGCCCTGCCTGGATATCCCTGTCTCTCAGAGAGGCAGGATCTCTTCACTGGGCGCTAGTCATTTCTTTTTTCTTATCTGTACAACAGCTCTAGGAGGAAGATATCATCAGGCCCATTTTACAGACTGAAGACTGAGGCTTAGAGTGATGACGCAAGGTCTCATAGCCTATAATTTTGTGACCTATCTGAATTTACAATCTGATAGGGGCAACAGCAACGTGACTGGATATTTTAGGGAAAGACCCTCGAGCAGAGGATGGTCAGAGCAAGCAGCTACCTGAGCCCAGAATGGGAGCTACCTGCGAATGAGACCTAGTGTCCCAGTGCCCCGCACAGGGCCTGGTTTAGAGAAGGCCCACACACCATCGATCTTAATACACACTTCCTGATTGTCTGAACATCTCTTTCCAACACTTCTCTTGCAAGAAATCTTGCTGTCTGCATTACTCTCTTCCAAGAGACAAATCATAAATGTTTTCTGATTAGTCTACCATTCATAGCTCATTCCTGAATCAGCACAGGAAATGGCTAAGCTGAAACGTCTCTTTCTTTCTTTACAAACTGCCTGTGTATCTTAGGCTTTCTTCCTTTGAGCTTTTCCTTAGGCAATGTCTAGACAGTTAAACAAAACACGGAGCAGTGCTAGAAATAATTTGTTATTCACGATCTTTTTTGTTTTTGTTTTTTGGCTGAACTGGGTTACCCTGAGAGCTGAGACCAAGGAATGCTATTCACCCAATTGCTGAACTGTCCAAAGGTGCAGGTTGGCTACACAGCAGCAGACAAAGCGTGTTGTAGACTCCTATTTAATGAGTTTACAAGGTCAGATAATTAAGCTCGCAAATTCACCCTAGGAAAAGTGCTACGTACCTCACTGCTGAATACCACTACAGTCACCTGTGAAGTACTCCCCTTGGGAAGCTATGTACCGATGCCAATGCCTAGTCCACCCTTCAAAGCAATTCTGGAACTCTTTTTCTGGAATGGCCATCAGAGCTGTCATGGTATTACCCTTGATGTCCTGAATGTCACAAAATGTCTTCCTTTCAATATTTCCTTTCTCTTCCAGTAAAGAAGGTGAATAGGGAGGGAGTTCCAATACAGTTATTTGTTTACTGGCTAAAAAGTCCCTCACAGACAGTGCCATGTGAGCTGGTGCATTGTCGTGATGCAAGAGCCATGAATTGTTGGCAAAAGTTCAGGTTGTCTACTTTTTCATGCAGCCTTTGCAGCACTTCCAAATAGTAAACCTGGTGAACTGTTCATCCAGTTGGTACAAGTTCATAATGAATAATCCCTCTGATATCTAAAAGGTCAGCAACATCATTGCAACAAGTTCGTGAACTTAATTGTCATACCTCATATGTACTCAGCATTTTGCATGAGGTAACTTTGTCCCGTCTGTATCATGTTGCTTTGAAAGCTGTACTCACGAATATTTGGTGGTGACAGTACTCGTGTGTGGCCTGTGTATGGTATTTAGTTATATGGCAGTCTCTCTCGCTCCCTGTCCCCTCAGAACTCAATGTCGTGTGCCCGTCATTGTCACTGACTTTGTTCAGGCCTCATGAACTCTTGCTGGGACCTCTGTAGTAGCCTCCTGACTGGTCCCTCTGCCTCTAGCCTCTCCCAATCTAACCCACCCTCCCAGTCAGCTATCCTTGAGATCTCTCCAAAATGGACATCTGATCATGCTTCCCTCCCCAACCTGGCTTATTCTATGACCCCACATGGGTATGCAGTGAATTCTGGTTAAAACATGGCGGAATGATATATCCACACTGCTTATCAGTGACTCTGAGAAAGTTAACTCTACGGCTAAGACTAGTAATGGTGCCAGGCATTGTGCCAAGGGTTTATGTACCTTTTTGCAACGATTCTATCTTTACTATTTCCATCATTTTAAAGGTGAGGAAAGGGAAGCTTAGAGAGTTTGGGTAACGTGCCCAGGGCCCCACAGCTGGGATAGAAGCCCAGGTAGTTTGACTCCAGAGGGCCCCAACCACTCTGTACCACTGCCCTCATTAAATCACACATCAGGGCTGCTTTCAGGGATGCTCATGCCCATAGCTGAGCCAAAGGCACCATCTTTCCATGTGGCCCCTAGCTCTGCATAAAACACACTTTCCTCCTACAGGTTCAGTGCCACCAAACGCCCATGCCAATGCACGCCCTGAGTGGCAGACTCT
The DNA here is from genome assembly GCF_001890085.2 of Hipposideros armiger. NCBI lineage: Eukaryota > Metazoa > Chordata > Mammalia > Chiroptera > Hipposideridae > Hipposideros > Hipposideros armiger. Next base: position 2,130,873 of record NW_017731381.1, read on the forward strand.
CGCCTTACAGCCTCTGCCGCACTAGCAGTGGGGTCTGGCAGAAGTCATGATGCCCTAAACCCTGCCTCTGGTGTGACCAGAGCAGCCTTGGGCTCCTCTGAGCTGGCCGATTCCTAAGCCTTCAGGCTTAGGCCAGAGCTTCTGGGTGCCTCTGAGCATCAGCCCTGCTCGGGACTCTGCCTTCTTAGAATTGCATCATGTTCTTGCCTAGGGTGTTCTCAACCTCTCCCTCAAGGGCTGGACCTTGCCCCCCACCCCAAGTCACTGCCAAGGTGGTACACTGCATTAGAGGGACTGCTGGGAACATGGAAGAGTTCCTTTTTGGTTGGGCTTCCCTCCCGAATTCTTGGGCAGGCAATGCCAGGCAAGACACACACAGCTGTCAGAGGCTTCCCAGCTCTAGTCTGCTTGGAGCCAGCTCCCACCTGCCCCCTGTGCCTGAGATCAGCCGTGCGTTGTCATCCAGGCCAGGCATCGTAGGGAAAATGCTCCTAGCTTGGCACGTCGACCCAAAGTGGGAAGCATCAAGGATGGTTTGATAACCAAGTCTAGGTAAAGAAGAGTAAAAGCTTTGTTTCCTCTTTTCCCCAAAGCCTGGCGTACTTGCAGAAGGGCACCTACAGGATATGATGTTTCCGTATCGGTTCTTGTTGCGGTTTTCGTCCTCTTTGGCTGTGTCCCATGAAGCTGTCTGCCCCTCCGGTAAGGCCTAGAAAGAAAGGACAGAGTGGTAAGAATGGCGTGAGGCAGGTGCTCTATCCAGGTGAAGATGAGCCAGTGGAGGAAATGACGTGCACTGTGATGAGTCACTTAGCACGAAGGGCTAAGTGTTCTTGCCTGGGGAGAACACAGACCCGGCCACTCCGTGGCCCTATCTACTCCTTCATTGGCTCCAATGTTATCGATGTCTTCTGTGTATCATGAGCCCAAATCCGGTCCAATAGGGGAGTCATTGATTCATTCATTCATTTGTTCACTCAGCAGATATTTATTGACTCCCTAATATGTGTCTGGCACTTTTCTAAGGACTTGGGAAACAGAGAAATAAAGTCCACCTTGAACGTCTAAGTCAACTGGGAGATATAGCAAGTGAACAAGAAAGCATATACAATAATTTTAGAGAGTGGAAAATGCTATGAAGAAAAATAAAGCAGGGTAAAGGGACAGTGATAGAGGATGAGAATAATTTCAGATTACACAGGCTGGGAGGGCTTCTCTGAGAAGGTATCATTTAAGCTAATTCCTTAACGATGTGAAACAGCCCCTTATACCAAGAAATGTAGCAAGCACTTTCCAGGCAGAGGAAAGAGGAAATGCAAAGGTGGTGATAAAATGAGCACATTGCAAGGCTGAGGCAGGAGAGAGTAGTTTTAGGAGCATCTAGAGAAGCCAGGAGGTTTCAGATTGGATGAGGTGTTGCGGTCACTGGTAACCCGTTGGGTGTTATTCTAAGTGCGATGGGAAACCATGAGAAGGTTTTGAGCAGGGGAGTCATCTGATCTGATTTATGTTTCGCAGAGCACAGTCTAGCTCATGTGTGGAATACAGGCTCTGGGAGGCCCAGGGAAGTGCTCATTCTACAAATAGAGGGCTTGTCTCTCCTTTTTCTCTTCCTCCTTTCCCCCTCCTCTTCCTCCTCCTCTTGCTCCCCATAAATGACCATCACTCTGCTTCCCTCTTGCCGTCAGCACAGGCCACCTCTAGACTGCAAATGGTTCTTCTTCTGTATGTAACTCTTAGCACTCTGATGCCAGCCCCGGGTTTCATCCTCCCACCCGAGCCAGGTAGGTCCGGCGGCTTCAGGCAACTTACCAGGTCTCTGTGTTCTTAGCTCTCTGCAAGGGTGGGCTGTGCTTGTCTCAGGGGTGGCACTGGACGCCTCAGTGTTTAAGCTGATCATCTAGGGGTAGATTTCTACCTGACACCCTCTGTGATAAAAGCCAGCTGGCCATCCAATTATATCCACCTCAAAATGGTGTGAAGCTAAGAACAGGACACTCTGAATGTTTTCATACTATTTTTTAATTTTAAGTCTGTTGAGTACCTACTATGTGCCAGGATTCAGGTTGCAGTTCGCTTGTGATGGCTGCACATTAGAATCACCTGAGGAAGCTTTAAAGCTCCCAAAGCCATGGCCCTACCCCAGACCAATTAAATCAGGCTCTCTGGGGATGGAACACAGGTGTCAGTAGAGTTTAAAGCTCCCTGGGTCATTCTAATGGGCAGCCATGATTCTTGCAAATAGTGAATTTACCTGGAGAAATACTTTCCCATGAATCTCCTCACTGGTTTCTGTGGCTTCGGTTTTGTCCCCTCCAATCCATTCTCCACTGTAATCATAGAGATCTTTCTAAAATGCGACTAGGAACCAGTTACTCCCCTTGCCATCGTCCTCAGGATAAGTTCCAAAGTCTTTAATATGAGATCCTTAATGGCTTCACCCCACATGCCTCTGCAGCCCCATTTCTGGCCCGTATATTAATATTCCAATGAGAAGGAACTCAATGCAATGCTACAGCCAACTTCAGGTGTTTCAAACTTCTGAGACTGACTTTATACATGCTGCTCCCTCTACCTGAAATTCTCTTCCACCTGCATCTACCTGGTAAACTCCTACATATCTTTCAAAACCCAGTTCAAGCACCTTCTCTTTTGTGAAACCTTTCCCACTCACCAGCCCACCAGCCCAGCTGTATTCCCAGCTAATCAGTCACTTCTTCTATTATTAGATGGACTCTTCCACATCTAATTATTTGAGTCTTGTCTTCCAACTTGGTCATGGGCCACTCTAAGGAATGGGCAGTATCTGATTTATGTCTGTACCCCCAGAACTCAATACTGGCTTTGTACTTCTGATGTGCTTGAACCACCCCTTTTGAATAAATGAGTAGATGGATAGATGGATGAAAAAATTCATCCATGAGGTGGCTTCTGTATATACAGAAGGGTGAAATCCTGGAATTAAAATGCCAAAGGTTAAAGACAAAGTTTCTTAAAAGCAGCAAAAGAAAAGCAGTTAGTTAACTACAAGGGAGTGCTCATAAGACTGTCAGCTGATTTCTCAACAGAAACTTTGCAGGCCTGAAGGGATTGGCATGAAATACGCAAAGTGATGAAATGCAAGGACCTACAACCAAGACTACTCTACCCAGCAAAGCTATCATTTAGAATCAAAGGACAGATACAGACCTTCCCAGACAAGAAAAAGCTAAAGGAGTTCATCACCACCA
>NW_017731381.1:2135532-2142222 GCF_001890085.2 Hipposideros armiger
AAAAATCAATCAATCTATAAATAAGTAAATAAATAAACTGAAAAAATGAAAAAGAAAATCACCTGGTGTGGTCCCATCCACAATGGCTTTTCAGGCAGCTGATAAGCTGATTCATAGCATTTGCTACTTGGATACCCTCAGTGTCGGAGAGCTCACTACCTCACAAAGCTTGCTGTTGCACTTTTGGACAGAGCCTCCGGACAGTTGTTTGTTTACTCTGCCTCTGGGTCCTTTGCCTTTGCCCTGCTCCATGGAGCCCCACAGAATAAGCATGCACCCTCTGTACGGTGACACTGCAGACATTGAAGGCAGGTCCTTGTCCACCCCAGAGTCCTTACATGGCACAGCTGTGGGGAGGGCGGGCCTCTCCACATCCAGGCCATGCCCTTCAGGAGGCAGATATCTTTTGGAAAATCTTAAACTAAACGAAGCAGTTGTGATGAATGCCACCTTTCTGCGGGAAGCCACGGCAGGCCCTTGCCTGCCACAGCCCTGGGGCCTCTGTCTTTCCCTGGTGGGAGATGAAGTGTACATGCCTGGGGGCTGTGCAGATAGTGACAGAGGCAGAAGGGGCTAGGTCTCACGGAGCTGCCAGCCCAGGAGTGGGTGCTAACGACCCCTAATTGGCAGACTTTGATCACATATCCATTTCCCTTTTTAGGGAGCTGCAGCCTACTAGGGAATCATCTCCTGAAGGGAAAAAAGGTATGAGGGGGTAAAAGTATGAAAGACAGACTCATCTCTATCTTCAAAGTGAGCCAGCCGAGGGGCATTATTTTTACATTAGTGGCTAGTTACAGTAGATTGACCAGGGAATGGTGGCAGTCATTAGCAGCTAATCACATTCTTTTGAAACCCCAAATTGCCATCTCATTATATCCATCCATTATCAACCTCCGCTTTCCTGTTCTCGGTTCTCTTCTCCTCAGAGCGCTGGGCTCTGCTGTCACACTCTTCTCTGAGCGTGGCAACGTTTCCTACTCGTCCATAGGGTTGCTTTTCTAAGGCAATCATGGTTTTTTGTTTGTTTTTTTGTTTTTTTTAGTCCTAAAAGATGCATTTGGGGATGTCTTCATCACTGGATGTCTGAGTTGAGGTATTCGTAGAATCCTCAAAAGTCAGATCTGGAAGGATCTTTTGAGAAAATTATTGCCTCATTTTACAGATCAATAAAGTGAGGCCCAGAAACAGGAAACGACCTGCTGAATAATACGTACTAAATGAGCCTGTCTTGTCTCTCTCCTTCCCTTCCTTCCACAGTGACCACCTGGGTGCTGGGCACCATGCTTGGTCCTAGAAATAATAGCAGTAGACATGACAGATGGTGGATCTCATGAACTTAATGTTGTAGCTTTGGGAAGGTGCAGACAATAAACAAACCAACAAGGTAATTGTTTATAACGTGTTCTATGAAGGTAAAACACAGGGTGTTGGGATAGAGGCTAGAGACAAGGGGATGGTTCAGAGAGGGTGGATTGGGCAGGACTCTTTGAAAAGGTGACATTCAAGAAGGACAAAAGCAGCCCCTGCCTTCTGGGAGCTGGCCTGGCACTCACAGCTGGACGTGGGTGATCTCCTGTCAAACATAAACAGTTTCACAGACTGCCAACATCAGACAAGGGTCCCCTGAGACCGGGATGGAGCAAGACAGAAACATGGCCATTCCATAGACGTATTTAAACACAGACAAAAATAGGAACATTGCCGAAGCCAAAAAAAAAAAAAAAAAGACCAACTACCCCTCTATCCTGGCTCGTATGCGTGACTGCTGCTTCTGGGCTAGTCACAGCGTTAGCCTTTCTTATAGTTCCTTCCTTATAGTTAAGATTTATTAAGGTACCAATCATAGCACTTCCCGCTGCCGTCCCATCCAGAACAAAGCCCTGTCACCTAACACAGCCCACATCCTGTGAGTCTCTTCTAACTTCCTCTTCCTGAGATGTACCTCAGTTCCTAACCCAGCTCCCTCAACTCCAGGTGTGTCCCCCCTGGACACATTTGAGCTGAAAACTAAGGGATGAGCAGAAGCCAGCGATGGCAAGAGCTGGGGAAAGAATGTTCCAGGCTGAGGGACAGCGAGTGCTGAGGCCCACAGATGGAGAGAGCTTGGTGTGTCCTAGAACTTGAAGAGAAACTCTACAGAGCAGCGAGAGTGACATAATGTGGGTGGGGAGTGGGTGGCGCTCAGCGGACACCTTGTGGACCACAGCCAAGAGTGTGAGCTTCATTCCAAGTCCAGTGGGACTGCTTTGGACATTTTTTAAGACGGGGAGGCTGAGCCAGTGCCAGCATCATGACAAGTGACTAAGAGCGCTTGTCTCTTGAACCCTCCATTCTTGTGGACAGGCTTCATAGACTTTAGAATAAAATTGTCATCTGGTACCTGCCCCAGACTAACTCTCCCCGTGGTTGCAACCCTCCCACCCACCCATCTATCTACCCTTCCGGCTGCAGAGCTGAGGTCCCCCTGGAGCCAGTGGGGGCTCAGATCACATGACCACAAACAGCGGCTTTTTATGCCCAGCTCTGTTGCATCAGTCCATAGGACTGTGCCACCTCCCTCAGTTTCCCCACTTAGTACTTTAATTTCCTGCTGGAACTGAGAATTGTCCCTGAGGCATGCTTGGCCAGTTTCTTCTCCTACCTGATGGTTTGGCCCTACTGAGATATGAGGGTTCTTTCTGAAGCTTGCCACCCTTCTGTGGACTCTCACTTTTCTTTGCACTTAAGCCTCTTTGAGTTATAGCCAATATAGTGAGATGTCTTATCAGAACACAGAGCTTCCAAGAGCAGCTCACCTCCAATCCAAGGCTGAGCACATCCTGGTCCCTTTCATGTACCTGTTCACCCACTATCCTCAGCAGATTCTGTCAGCTATGCTGCCCCCTCTCTCCCGTTGGCTTGACAGTATCCCTGGAGATAATTGGATATGATATGCCCTGGGGTGCAGCAAAACCAGGCCCAGGAAATGCTCACCAGGCAGTTCCCAGCTGATGCTTCAGGGCACAGCCGACGGCACCCTTCCTCCACGATCAGCCCAGGCTGCCGGATTTCCCTGCGCCTCTGCCCACCACTGTACTCGCCTGGAGTGGGGAAGACTTCAGTCTTCACCAAGGAGGCGCCATTTTTACCTGGGTCTTTCATTCATTTGTCTTGTCAAGAAATGCCTCTTGCCCACTAACTGTGTGTAAGACTCAAGGACAAGGCAGGGCTTTGCAAAAGGCAGACAGAGTGAATATTTTTTTACTGCAAATCATTTTACCACTCCAATGAACTTTTCCGAAAACAAAGTCAATAATGCACCCTTCAGGTTAGAGGTTGGAGGAAGGGTTTGACTACACACGGGCAACATAGGGGAATTTTTTGGCTGATGGAGCTCTCATATATCTTGATTGTGTTGGAGTTTACAGGATTCTATGCATTTGTTAAAATTCATACAGCTGTATACCTCCCTCCCCCAAATGAATTTTACAGTATGTAAATTAAAAAAAATAATATACCCCACAAAGTTCTGGGATGATCAGCGATGACCCGAGATAATACCTGTAGGCACCTAGCACAATGCTTGGTGCACAGTAGGTATTCAGAGGCTCTTCCATCTCCCTCTTTCCCAAAAATATGATAGTGAGCCCCCTTGGCTCACTGCTAGAATTCACTCTCTGCCTCCCTTTGATCAGAAACACTCAATTTATTGTCACAAGACCAAAGGTGGGGGCTCCCTTCTTGGTTTGCCTTGGATTTTAGGGGCTCCCGGAATGTAGAACTTTTGTTTTAAAACTGGGACTATCCTGGGAAAACTGAGACAAGTTGCTCACCTTACGTACAGGTAAGGCGTAGTATTCAGGGAGTGAGAAAGAGTTTCATGAGCCTGTTGGAAGCCTAAGGTCTGGTCTCAGGTGGGGTCCACGGATTCAGGAAACACCTGTTTACTGGAGGCCATGGTTGGCTGGTGGATGGCAACGGCCACCGTGGATGGCTGTCCAAGTTGTGGATAACACAAGGACATCAAATCTAAGGGAGCACCATGCCTCTGGTAGACATGATAGATTTCTCTATGTATTATGAACGTTTTCTGGAAGGTGACAGTCATGTATCTTGAGACAGGTGTACCTTTTGCTATTTCGCTTTAAGGTGTTGTATATGAGTTAGCAGTGGCCCCGGCAGAAGCCAAGCTTTCAACAAACGCCTCCTTCTGTGCCGAAAAGCTCATGCCTTAGGGATTATAAATGTGGACAGAGAAGACAGGAGAGGATGACTAACGACGTCTACTCAGAGTGGCATCAGGAGAGCAAATATTAGTGCGCACCATGTCACTAAATAGAAGGTAATTGATGAGTTCTGCTGGGGAAGCTAAGTAGGAAATCAGATTGCAGCAAGATGTGGGTATTTGTCTGTGACAGGATCTTTGATCAAGGCAGAATAATTGAGTGCGTGTCTGCATGTAGAGTCACAAAGCACCCATGAAAAGGTCTCATTAAAAGCTACACAATTTTAAATGACACAGTTAAGGCCAGTGGTTCTCAACCTTTGTGATAGAGTTCCAAATCTCCCAGGGAATTTGGTAAAAGGGAGCGCCTGGGTCCTACCCACATCTGTAAGCCCACATCTTAAAGTTCTTTGCTAATTCCCCAGCTGACACCGACACACATCACAATTTGAGAACCATGGTCTTAGGCAGGAAGGTAGATAAAAACAGCCAATACCTGGGGCAGACTCAATGTAAGATGTAAAGGCAGACCCTTGGTGGACCTATAGAGGCTGCCCACAGATGTGAGCGTCTTCCAGTGTTGGTGTCTTCTTTAAGGAAATACTGCCCCCCCCCCTTTTTTTTTGGTTTTCCTGGATGGATCTATCTTGATCACAAAGTTTTTCACCAACAACTTGCAATTCTGTTAATATTTTTTAGTATGCATATACTATTTTACAGATACTTCAGAGAGGAAAGATGAGTAAGACCCCATCCCTACCTTTAAGATGCCTAAAGTTTTATAGGGAAGCTCACACTAGGTTACCTGTATTTCTCTCAGGTCTGAGCCTGTGATCTGGGGGACCCCTGCATGCAATTCCAGGCCCCGTCCCCTCCACACATTGTCTCCAGTTTCATGCAAGAGTTTCTGGGTGGCTGTCTCTGGGTCGACAGCTCTTCCCTAACCTTGATATCAGCTAAGAGTTAAGAGGTGGTCTGGTCTGTCCAAGGCCATACCTATGACCTTGTTAATTCTGCTCAAGAAAACTGTGCAAGGGGTGTAAAGCTCCTAGGTGTCTCCACAGCTAGTTGCACTTTAATTTCTCTTTTCACAGGCAGGCATCTTCGGTTCCCTGCTAAGAGCAGGCTTGCAGCATTTCAATTCTTTTGTTTCCAAGCCTCTGAACACGTAGTTCTTTTTGTCACACACACTTTTCCTCTTTCCAGGCCTTCCTTCTACCTTTTTTCAACTTAGGTCTCATCTTTGGTGAAGCTTCTGATTGATCTTGGCAGCAACAACTGACAAGAAGCAAAAATAAACACCACCAACAACCCCCGTGTTCACCCTGAACCTCCTTTACTTAACATGTCCACAAAGCATTCTAACCTGAGTGCTGTTATGTAATTACATGGTGTGGTAAGACCATGAGCTCCCTTTAAAGTAGGGTCTTTATTTTCTTTATTTAGCTTCCTAACTATCTCCAGTACCCCCAAGCTGTGCAAGGGACACAGTAGGTACTCCATAAGTATTTCTGGCCAAATGAAGAAGAAACCTATACTGTCAGGGCTCCATGCTATTGCAGTCAAGACATTTCATAGAAGGTAAAACAGGGACTCAGAGATGGAAGAGTCTCATCCAAGACCATCCACCATGTGGGAGCAGATTGCAAACCAGGTCTTGAGTCTCGGTCAAGGGATTTTTCGACGGTACCACCTGAAATTTGCTCACTTGGTTGGAGAGGGTTCCTGCATTAAACACAGAAAATCCTGTTTTGCTGGGTTACAAAGACATTTCTAAGTGGAAAAATCCAAATACGCTCAAAGGAAAATCCTGAGTGAATAATCTCTCCTACATGAACTCTTTCCTGCCAGAAAACCTTCCAAGTCTGAAATCACCTGGGTCGCTGATACCTTTCGGCCGCCCTTCGGAAATGGCCCATTTTCTCCTTATTTTAGTCCATGGGGAGTGTAGCGAAACGAGAAGGTGGAGTCCAAGTCTTCCGACTGTGGCCATTACGAGTTCCCAGATTTGGCGGCCAGCCACGGCTTTCCCTTTCATGATTCGGGCATCTGCCACCAAGTCTCCATGCCTCTACCCAGAACCACTCTCACCTGCATATGGGGAAACTGGACCAGATCTCTCAGGGGTCCCCTGCAGCGGGGTGTTCTGTGGCCTTGTTACCAGCCGAGGAGAGAAAAAGTTGTAGAGGAAGCAGGTCTACTCTGCCTCTGGAGGTGGCTCTGAGCAGACGAGGGGGCCCCTGGGACTACCTGACGCATCCATCTCCATGGTTACACGCCATCAGGAGGCTGCCTGCCCACCATCATCACCCACACATGACTAAGAGAAGGATGGAAACGCTGGCCTCACCCCACAAAGCCATGTGCACAGCATGTCCACCCAGAGCTGGAAAACGAACGCATGTTTGCTCTTCACGAGGCTGCATCATACACCACACAGCTGTTCCTTGTTGCTTAAATAGTCTTAATGGAGCCGTACTAAC
>NW_017731381.1:2143422-2156694 GCF_001890085.2 Hipposideros armiger
TTTTTAAAGGCTATTATTCACATAATGGTAATTATGTAAAAATATATTTATGGCTCTCGAATCATTTTTAAATTGTTGTGAGGGACAGGATTGGCTCTTCCAGGGGTTGGCAAACTTTTGAGATGGAACATATCCAAAGATCTGCATGGGGCTTGAGAGCTGCAGTTTGCCAACCCCTGGTGTAAAGGATGGCTTAGGCATTGGTGTTTTTAAAACTTCCCCCAGGTAATTCTAATATGCGGCCAGAACTGAATACCTCTAAGGGTCAAATCAGCATGGCAGGTGCAGTTAATTAGGCCTCCTTGAATTCTTAGGAGCCCAAGATCCTGGCCAATCACAGTTGCTAGGACTTGAGATGTAATTACGGGCGTGGCAGCCCCAGAGAATTGGGTCCAGTGGGACTATCGGTAGGAGGGAGAGCCTGCTGTCCTGCACAATTGGTTCCTACATAGACGCTCAAAATACCATGGACAGAAGTGCTCTTTGGATGTTATTTATTTATTTTTTTTGGCCAACGCCCTCACCCTCATTGCATAAATATGTAAATGGAGGCTCACCGAGGGGGAGTGACCTCCCCAAGGTCACCCAAATACTACAAGAAAGAGACGAGACTTGAATCCAGGCATTTGGATTCTCAATTCAGGATGGTCCCTACATTATTTCTTCAAGCCCTTGAACTTAAAATACATGTTGAGAGACTCAAGTTTCTCAGGTAAAAGAGAATGAGCTGATTTTATGGCTCTCCATGAGAGAATGTGTGTGGGCTTGTCTGGGCTCTGGGCCCAGTCTCCCTGGTTCAGGCAATTCCATCTTTTTCCTTGAATTATTGTCCCAGCCGCCTACCTGCCTCTGCTCTCTGCTCTGATCTATGCCAGGTAGTTACATCTCAAATGCAAATCGAGCTTAAAAAAATTCCTGCTGCCTTCATTGTCTCCCCTTGGCCCCTGGAATAAAATCCAAACTCCTTGACCTGACAAATATCCCCTTGCCCCCACCCCATGCTCACCTCTACTGACCATTTCAGTCCCATCTCCCTCCAGGCTACGCCGCCCCACCGCGAGTTGTTTATGAACCAAACTGCTTCTGGGTCTAGTAACTCAACCTACTGTGCACACCTCCATGCCACAGCTTGCTCGAGTCCGTCTGCCTAGAACAATCTTCCCTGCTTTTATTTGGTTATTTCCATTTCTCAAGCTTTGGTTTGGGCTTTATGTCTCCCAGAAAGTCACTGGCCGTCTCTTCTCAGGCTAGGCTTAATGCGCCCTACCCCCAAGGGCATGCCTCTATTGCGACATTCTGCCAAGATATTGAAATGATCAGTTTCTATCCTGTCTGTAAGGACAGCCTCTAGTTTCCTCAGAATGCAAGGGCTCTGTCTAGCTCCATCTCCTCACTTCCTAGAGCCTAGTATAATGCCTGGTCTACGGAAAGTGCTCCAAAGTTTTAGGTGAAGTTCCTCGAAGCTCAGTCCTTGGTCCTTGTGTCCTTGTACGCTCATTTGCTTGGTGACTTTGAACAGGCTTGTGGGTTTACTAGCATCTATATGTCTACAACCCCTGCAGTTTTCTCCCCATCCCAGGCTGCTTTCCCAAATTCCAGACTCATATATCCAACTACCCACTTTNAGCATGAATTGTGGATGGGTAAATATTTAGAGACTTCTAACTAAAAGGGAAGAGTGTGAGAAAGGAGAGGAGATTTGAGGCAGGGAGGAGGCTGGTCACCTGCTCAGAGTGGAGATTTCATTAGGGCTAAACACAGTGGGGTCTGTGGCAACAGCAGGGAGCAGGATCAAAGCACAGAATCTGAAGACAAAACTTGGATTCAAATATGAACTTTGATTCTAACTATGGGACTTCAGATAAGTTACTCTGAGCCTAAGATCTTTAGTTGTAATTGGCAATAGAGGTGGCGATGGTGAAGATAATGGTTGTGATCATCATCACCTAAGGAGGTTGTTGCAAGGGTTAAATGGGGTTCCATTGCAAGAAGCCTCAAGATGGTGCCTGGATAGCAGGCAATACCTCTCCTCTCCACCCCCTCACCAAATACCCATAAAGCCTCAACAAAATTAACTTGTAAGAGCATTGGAATCTAAGTCTGTCAACAGCCTCGTGTCAGAATGTATGAGGAATTAACTGTATCAGTACCACACTTGAAATGTGCATGAAGACGAAGACTTCCTTTTGTCAAAATTCCTTAAAAATCTCTGAAATTGTGTAAAATCATCCTTCACCTGATTCAACTTGGAAGAGACTGCAATTCCTTTGCTGAAGCATCTGATACAGTAGTTGGCTTATGTTTAGGAGCCATATTGTAAGAAGAACTTGTTCTGTATTTCTGAATTCTAGGCTTAAACTAGGATATGTGTGTAGATTTGCGACCCCTGAGAAACGGTAGAGTCACACCTCCCATCTCCTATGCACTCGAGGTTGTGCTCTCGCTCATTGTAGTGGCAGATGAAATTACCACCTCTTTCTTAAGTCTGACCAAACATATAGGGCTGAACTTGTAAAACTAAGAGTAAGGATAAGGCCACGCCACTGCAGCACTGAAATGGACATCATATAACTGGCAATTGACACTGGTATAGTTTGTAACTTGAGGTAACACCGGCCTGAAGGATAGACAAGAAGTGCTTTGTCTTTTCCTATTTCCTTTCCTGGGCTCAGAATCAAACAAAGACCCAACTCAAACAAATATGGGGGTGGGGGTGGCATCTCTAAGCCCTTCATCCCCCTCAATCCCTTACATTGGGGTCTCTGGCATGGCAGAGACAAAAGAGGGTGAATAAAGATTTTCATATCCCAGAATGCAGATTCAATATTGGGGAAAAAAACTGTGAAGGGAATAGTCATGGGAAAGGTGACTTCTGGATTCATTTATTCCCCCTGATAAATCAGTCCTCCCCTTTGTGGAGAGAGCATGAATTCCTTCTTCCACAGCACTCACATCAGATGGCAGAATGCTGTTAGACACTCTACAGAGGGACGGGGGTTGTGAGCATCCATTGCTCCACCTGCTCAAGCCACAAGGAAAGGATTCCAACCAGCTAGATGGTGAGGGTGTCAGTGAGAAGCTGCCTGCTCTGTGTATGGCAGGTGCCAATCCTGGAGAGATTGCTTCTCCTTTCAAGTTAAGGAATAGAAACAAAACACTGTGGGTCTTAGAAAAATCCACCATGTTCAAAATAAGGAAAATGACACTTGTGGATGCAGAGAAAAATCCAATTTTCAACAGAAAAAAAAAGTATTCAGTGTTGGCTGTTTAACCAATGCCATCTCCTACCTTCTTCCTTTCTGGCAGAGCACTGACAGTACTCTGGGCACCCATGCATGCCCCGTGTGACTCAGGAGGATGACCTTATTCCTACATCTGGGGCAAATCCTGATATCCTTAAGTCAATCAGGTGTTCCTAACCCTTTTGCCAAATTTTCAAAAAATTTGAACGAGCTAGGAGGGGAGTTCTATTAAAGTGNGCAACGATATGGATGGACCTAGAGAACATCATTTCTTGTATTAAGTGTCACGCATCCTTCCTGTGAACATCAGTCCTGCAAGGGATGGTGTTGGTGGGGTTGGGGATGGAGAAGAAAGGAATACCGGCTGCACTGCACGATTCCCAGGAAAGGATGAGTGCCTCCCACCTAAGCCACCATCACGTATGGGGACAGATGTCTTCAGGGGCTCTCCCTAAGGACCTGAGGCCTGGGCTGCCTGGGAGACCTGCCGTCTGGCAGAGACAGGCTTCTTAGGAATGGGCACCTGGCAATCTCTGTGAGATGCCAAATGTTTCCCAAACCAAAAATGCTACCAATATGGATATTTGCTCTAAACACATGGCTAGACAGGCTGTAAACTCAGCGTCAGCAACACCAACATGGGAATGAAAAAGAAATGCGTTTGAAATGTAACAACTTGTATTGCTGTAACATTGGTAATCATGTCAATACTGGTGCTAATGATGCTATGAAGACTTGGAACCAAGGGATTTTCAAGGTTTATTAATTCAACTAGTTGGACTCCCTCCTCCCATATCTCGGGCCTCACCTATTCCCTTCCTAACCTCTGATAACGCAGAAGCGATGCCTTTTATCACACCCCATTTCACCAGACGTACTATACTTAATTTTCCATCATTAGGTTTAATGAAAACCCAATTTCACAACTCACTTCTCTCAGGAACCTACAAGTAATGCCCCAATTAAAAAGCGTTATGATGTTCCTATTCGAGAGGGAGCCTTCAAACTAATGTGTGCTTCTGCTGCTAATTCAACAAAGACGCTGGAATTCGCACGCTGCTCATAAAATGTAACTCAAACCAGCTGGCCCAGGGAGAGACAATTTTTCATTTTTCTCCCCTCCAGACCCTTCCTTTTCATGCCATTTCAACTTCTCGTTTATGGGTCTTGCATGTTTATTTATCACAGAATAATAGTTTGGGTTTCTCGTGCACTTTTCCCATAGCTGCTGCTGAAGCTTGTGAATTCCCTTGCAATCCCTCATGTCGCTGCCGGTGAGGGGCCAGTGGGGAAGGCAGAGGGATTCTGGTGACGCGTATGAGGTCCCGGGGTCCCCTTGTGCCTCCGTTTCCTCTTTTCTGTCTCTCTACCACTTCCTCTTCCTTCTTCCTTGGGTACCTGGCTTTGACCTTCTTGCTTTTTTTAATCCCCGGGCTCCTGGTCCTTGCAGACTTCCCTGCAGCTTCAGCCACATATTTTCAATCACTTGCTAGGAACCGTCACTCCAACTGGTTAGCAACTATTTCCTGACTACCTCTATTATACAAAGCACGGTTTAGACACCATGCACACACAGGAGGGTGGGGGAAAGTGTGTTCAGAAGGCGATAAGCATGCCACAGCCCTCGCAGGAGAGAAGGCGAGATAAGATGTGCATAAACAAGTCTTAACAAAGGTGGGAAGGGACAGGCACCTACGAGATGGGAGGAGGATGTGCCGCTGTTAGGCACCATGGAAACGTTTCCTAAGCTTTAGGCATTCACAGCCCACCTCGGTGGGTTTTGCCATAATTATGTACAACCTGTATCAACCTGTATCAGCACTGTCCGATAGAACTTCCCGCAATGATGGGAACGGTCTATATCGGTGCTGTGCAGTATGGTAGCCCCTAACCACGTGTGGCTACTGAGTGTTAGAAATGTGGCTCATGGGACCGAGGAACTGAACTTTACATTTTAACTTCAATTAATTTAAATTAAATATCCACACGTGGCTTACGGCTGCTGTATTGGGCAGCACAGAGTTAGAGAAAGAAGAAGACAGGTAAAGGGAGAATGAATGCTCCGAAGTTACACTGTAGGGCAGAGAGGTCTGGTGGAAATCTACTGCAAGCCGCATATGTAATTTAAAGGTTTTCTCATAGCAATGTTAAATAAGGTGAAAATGAACATGTGAAATTAATTTCAACAATACATTTTACTTAACCCAATACATCAAAATAGCATTTCAACATGTAGTCAGTNAAGAGCATAGTCACAGCTGGCTGCAGCTGGATTCCGACCTGTGTGAGGAAGGGGGCAGAGTCCCTCTGGGGCAGCGAGACAACATCTTAACAAGTTTTCCCTTCTGTTTTGCTTTGCCTTGGTTTATTTGTAAAAGGTGAGGCCTAATGGGCAGGGTCTGAAACCAATGCTGTGAGACAAAACGAAATTGTTCTGCGTAATAGCAAGGAGGGGAGTGTGGGAGGTCTTTCCCTGGCTGATGGAAAAAGATAAATAAAAAAATAAAAATAAATAAAGGAAGTTTTGAGGACCACTGGTATTCAGGCGCTTCCTGTCCTTTGCTGCAAGCTCTCAGTTATTCCCCAAACCTCATGTTGACAACCGCTACTCACAGATCCTTTGTGTTAGAGATGCTTTGGGGAGGAAGGAAGGGATGTCTGGTGCAGAGGGGAGGAGATGGTACAGAGCGAGGGGGCAGCAGTCACTGGAGACGTGGTATTGACTTGGGGGGCTGAGAACAAAGCAGAAGCATGGTGATGAGGCAAGAGGTGACCAGGAGCAAGTAAGCCTTCCAGCATCCCCGGGGGGGACATTTGCTGGCTTTCCTATAACTTGTGGGATGGGGGCTTGAGCCAGTTCAGCTCATACTGATGGGAGCTGTGACTCCAAAGCCTAGACATTTTGGAGATAACTGGGTTATGAGAAGAAGAAGAGAGAGAGAGAGAGAGAGCGGGAAAGAAGGAGGGGATAAAAGGGAAGCATCAGAACCATTTAGACGGTGCTTCTCAAATGTAAAGGGTACACAGATGGCCCAGGTTCTGGTTCAAATGCAGGTAAGTGACTCAGTAGGTCTGGGTGGGGCCTGAGGTGGTGCATTTCCAACATGCTCCCAGGTGATGCTTCTGCTGCTGGTCTGGGGACCGTACTTTGAGTAACCAAGCTTGAGCACCCATAAGCCACCCATCAGGAAGTTTCCCCACAGGCTGGTCGTCTCTTACCTCATATTCCTCCTTGAACCCGTAGCCCTGGCCTCTCTTCATCTGGGTGATGTGCTGCAGCAGGTCCGCCACCCGGATGGCCGGCTGGAACTGGTCCCGAGGATAGCTCATCTCCACGGGGTCACATGCCCGGTAGGGGTGAGTCTGGATCGTGAGCGTGGGCTGGGACAGCTCTCCGCGACTGCCATCTGCTTCAAAGACAAGGAGGCAGAACAGATCGTCACCTATGGAGTTTGGTCCTCTGGCCTCTGTGCCTCCCCCCAGCTGGACCTGAGGAGGGGCAGAAGCAAGTAACTCAGGATTCAACCGCTGAGGAAACTGCAGAAAGAACAGAGACACGCTGCTTCCCTGGCATGGCCGCAGTGGTGGATTTAACAATTAAACCAACAAACCAACCGATGAAAACAATAACCCTTGGTTCATTCTATTTCAAGGGTCTCTACTGATGGCGTAAAGACGAAGCCCAGGTTGGCTGGCCCCCCGCTGCCTATCTCAGTCCTTCCTTGAGGCCCGGCAGGGTGGTCTTGGCCAATCCTGGCTGATGTCAGAGCCACTGAGAAGCCAGACAGGCTGGATATCAGGGGCACCCTCCTGTTTAGGAAAGAGGGTGTCTGGAAATAGTCTCTGGTGCCTGCCTGCAGGCAAGGAGAGTCTCAGATCCCTGGAGATCAGAGCCACCTGTGTGCTTTGGGCCAGCTGCCTGCATCCCTTGTGATCTGGTTTTTCTCTACTGGTTTGTTTCTTTTTCAGCTATACACGGGTGAACTGGAACCAGTCTTGGACCCCCAGCAGATGGCAGTGACCTTGACCCTCTCGTCTGCTCTCTCCAGCTATGGGCTCTGCATCAGTGACCACCTTCTGCCTGCTGTCTACAGTTTCCCCCACCACTTAACAGTCTTGATCCAGAGGTGCCACTGAACCCACCTTGCAATTAGGGAAGCCCGATTTCCTACTTCAGTTCTGCCAGCTACCTCTCCCACGCCTGGGTCCTGTGCCTCACCTCCTTCACAAATCTCTCCTTGGTGTAAGATCGATTCTCTCCCCTGATAGTAATCTTTATACCCATGGGGTTGTTTAAACTCCCTCCATTCGTTTGGCCACCCTGGAAACTGACGCCTGCTGAGGCTGGATTTGAACTCCTCTGTTCCCCTTGGAAGAGTAAGATTACTTTCTTGCCCAACCACCTCCGTTGCTAGGATTCCTTGTTGGTCTTTCATGGACAGGTCATCTTCCTCAGAACTATCTGGGCTTGGTCTGTTCAACCTCCCCACGAAAACATGAGTCTACGCCCTGGGCCTTCTGTTTGTGGCATGCACGAGATGAGAACTGCCAGATTCAATGTGTCTCACCCAGATATGTTCAGGCACAGCACGGCATCCAGGCAGACCCCACTAGGTTTCGGCCATGCTCACTCCCTGGGAGGCTTAGCATATATTCCTGATTCTCTGCAACGTGTCTTTTCAAAATCCACGTTTCCTTCAGCTTGGTTGTCTCTCATGCCCCCACAAGCCATCAGACATTGATTCAGTATGTGAAAAGTGAACTTGCCTCCCGTGTGACAGCCTGAGAAAAAGTGCCCCTGGTAAGGAAAGCATTGCCAATTAAAGATCTAGAGTGTAACGGCTTTATGTGCAAGGCAGATGGGCCTAGGTGAGATGTTAGCACAACCTTCCTGACGGCACAGGAAAACACTGATAACGTTTTCTCCTGGGATTTTAAGTAACAGGTAACACATCCTCACTGGCATTGCTTAAATGTAGCACTTGGCAAATGTAGTGGGGGAGGGGGTCGCGTGGCAAATGTAGTGGGGGTGTGGGCTCCCNTCCCTAGAACACAGGCAATTAGGACTTGCTTATAGCCAACAGAATGTGGTAAGAGTGATGCTGTGTGACGTCCAAATCTAGGTCACAGAGGGTGATGCACTTTCTACCTTGTTAGCTAGGAGGCTCATCTTTGGAGCAATGAACTACTGTGTAAGAAGTCCAGTTTTCCTGAGGCTGCCATACTGTGAAGAAGCCCAGGTCCTCTGGAGGTGTTCCCACTGACAATCCCAGCTGAGATCCCAGCTGACGGCCTGCATCAATTACTAGACATGTGAGTGATGACACGTTCAGATGCTTTTAGCCCCCACCCTTACAGCCTTCCAGTCAAGGCTTGAGGCCTCATGGATCAGACACGTTCTAGCCCTGTGGTGCCTTCAGCGAGCACAAAAAATTGGTTGTTTCATGTCACTAAGATTTGGGGTCGTTTGTAACACAGCAAATGGTATTTTTCACTAGTATACTCCATTATGTGCTAACATTTTACATGAAGTGATTGCAAAATAACTTAAATATTTTTAAGTCTATTGTTTATTTCCTGTTTTCCCTGGTAGAACACAAGTTTCTCATGGCTCTTTGTCCCTGTTGTTCACTGTGATACCTAAAATATCTAGAACACTCTTGGAAGTAGTAAATACTCAGTAAAAATTTAATGCACACATTTGGAAGTGACTGTGCAACTGAACTGAATTTTAGACGACACAGCTTGCTGTAGCTGAGAGGTCCCTTGTATGTCAACTTGTCAAACCCACTCATTTATATGAAAAATCTGAGCGGGGTAGGAGAAAGACAAGCAAGAAACAGAGCAACATAGCATGTTGGTCTGAGAGTAAGATGAGAGACCCAGGAGCCTTATGTTTTATAGGATGGAGTCTTCAAGCAGATTTGTGACTCTTATGCTCAGTATGTAGACTTCAGACATCACAGGAGCTCTGATGATCAAAGCAATATCCAGCTACAGTCTAGGAAAGTGAACTAGCACATTGTGGAAAGACTCCTATTAAATAACGCTTTCCAATTAACTTCCAGTTAATCAGGAAATGCTGTTAACAAGAAGCTAAGCATTTCAGCTAACTGATTAATATAATTTGAACTAATTGAGGTCAAGGCTAGTCTAGTTAGTGATATTTTTGGTTGAGGTCCAAATAATGGAACATGCGGTATTGCCTTTCTCATCATGAAAGCAGTTCATTTCCATGCCAGAAAGTTTGGGAAACAAACAAACAAATAAACGTTGTATCAATGTTAAAATTCATCCCCTTTACCATTGTATTGTAGGTATGAAAGAGTGATATTGACTGAATATTTGTCTGTATGATTGTGTCCCCCTAATCCCTAATGTGATGGTGTTAGGAGGTGGGGCCTTTGGGAGGTGCATAGGTCGTGAGGATGGAACCCTCATGAATGCAATTAGCACCCTTATAAAAGGTGCTAATTGCACCCTTCGTTCTTTCCATCATGTGAGGACACAGAGAGAAGATGGGTGTCTACGAACCAGAAAGCAGGCTCTCACCAGACACTGAATCTGCTGACGCCTTGATCTTGGACTTCCCTGCCTCTAGAGCTGTGAGAAATATATTTCTGTTGTTTATTAAAAAAATAAAAAAAGGAAAGTCTGGAAAATGCAAAAAGGAATTTTTTTTTTTAAAATCAACCATACAGGGATGGATGCTTTTAAAAGAGATCTCATTCAGAAAGGAAATTGTACCACAGTAGTCAAATGTGTTGGTTTTTTGGTTTTGTTTTCAAATTTTAGAATGCAAGTTATTAGAGCAGTGTTTCTCAGGCTTTGACTATGTGTCACCCTTTTTGATAAGTCACATATATCCCTTAATGCTATCTGAAACTTAAAAACAAATGAAATATTATGACTGACATATTAAACCATCATGATATTGGCTATGCCTTTACAAACAACACACCCTCTCTTGACATTCGCTCAACAAATGATCTATGTAGGTATGTACAAGTGCGCGCGCGCACACACACACACACACACACACACACACACACACACACACTTCAAGGGGTGGGAACCATTCAGCCGATTCTCCCTGGGAAATAAGGCCCAGGTACAGGAGGTGATGAGGCCATCTCCTTCAATGCTTACCCCAATATCCTCCCCAAACTTGTAGACTGAGCATATGAAAAACGCTGTTTTACTTAAACCAAGTTTGAAATTAACTGCTGGTTCCCCTGAGCTGGTAATTACTCACCTCCATTGACATAAACGTTTTTATTCTCGTAAATGTGTCAAACATGCCCCTTGCCACCAGGTTTTACACTCTCATAAAGTTTTAAGACTTTAAAGTGGCCCTGAGAAATCACCATATCCAAACTCTTCGAACTCAATGAAGAAAAGAATTTTAGAACTCAGGTAGCAACATGAGGTATGCTACCACCCAACAGCTTGTTGCACCAGAATCCAGCTGCCTGNTTTTTTTTCTGTCACTGGTATCTTAATCTACACAACAGGAAACAAAATTGCATTTTTTTTAAATTGGGGAATTGGGGAAGGGGACCAGGCAAGTTGTTGCTCTTCAGTCTTAGTTGTGGAGGGCGCCAGTTGCCATCTGGCTCTGTCGGCAGCTCGTGGCCTCTAAGCTTAGGATGCTGTGTTACAATCTTAGTTGTGGGTGGGCATAGCCACCATCCCATGTGGGAATCGAACCGGCAGCCTTCTTGTTAAGAGCGCATGCTCTATCCACCAAGCCACCCGGGTGGCAGCTCAGCTCAAGGTGCCGAGTTCAGTCCTAGTTGTTGGTGGGCATAGCTCATCATGGAACAGGCAGTCTTGTTGTTAGGAGCATGTGCTCTCACCAGCTGAGCCATCCTGCCACCTGTTAGCAGCTCAGCAGCAGCTCAGCTCGGGTGCAGAGTCACTGGCCCATGTGGGAATCGAACCGGTGGCCCTGTTACTCAGAGCTTGCGCTCTTAAGCCAGCTCTTAACCAATTGAGCCACTCGGCCGGCCCCAGAAATGCGTTTTAAAAAACATGGAAGAATAAAGGAAGTGAAATATTAAATAATAAGACAACATTGATTTTTTTCAAAACATGGATCAAATGAAGAAGCAACCAAAAAAAAAATAACTTGCTGAGTGAGGCAAGGGAAGACTGTGAGGAAACCCAAATGCAACAGTAGAATTAAAATGGACACTGGGATCCGGAATGAGAATAAGCAGCTGGAAAAACTTGTGGAGAATTCCTTTGAGAACTTGGCAGTGAAAATGCAAGGGTAGACCTGCACTGGGTGGCAATTTTTCACAGAACTGGAACAAATAATCTTACAATTTATATGGAGCCACAAAGAACCCCGAATAGCCACAGCCATGTTGAGAAAGAAGAACAAAATTGGAGGTATCAGCCTACCTGATATCAAACTATATTACAAGGCCATAGTAATCAACACAGCATGGTACTGGCCTAAAAACAGACACAAAGATCAACGGAACAGAATAGAAAACCCAGAAATTAACCCACCCCTATATGGTCATGTAATTTATGATAAAGCAGGGAAGAATATACAATGGGGTAAAGAAAGTCTATTTAAGATTGGTGTTGGGAAAACTAGACAGATACATGCAAAAAAAAAAAAAAAGAAACTAGACCAACTTCCTATACCATATACAGGAATAAACTCAAAATGGATTACTTCCTGGCCTAGCAGCTGGCAGTGTTCCAGACTGTGGCTATTCCACTTGCCTGGGTCCTGAAGGGAGAACTAAAGCGGACCCACAATGTACATACAGCGTGAACAAGAAATAACCTTTGTTGTTTTAAGCCATGGAGGTGTTTGGAGTTGCTTTTTACTACAGTATAAATGTCCAACCACTATGCTATACACCTGAAACTAATATAAAATAATATTGAATGTCAACTGTAACTGCAAAACATAATTTAAAGAAAGAAAAGGCAAGGGTATAACCATGAGGCTTCTGTTTCCTCTGTATCTGTAATCCGCTCATGTGTGTTCACGTGTGAAGGCACCAAAAAGACATTTTGAGAGAAAAGAAAACAGACATATAAAAGACAGATAATTTGTGTCACGAAAGAAGAGAACCGAATGAATGGAACAGAAGAAATGATAAGGGATACAATGTGAACACAGCTCTTTGGCAGAATAAGAACCTAAATCTTCAAATGTAAAGAGTTCTCTCCAAGTACAACTTAAAAATAGAACTGATCTCCTGATACTATTGTTTAAATATCATTGATGTAGAAACACTCAGATAAACACCGAGGCTGGAAAAAAAATCTATAAAAGAAAAGAAACAATGCTAACCATATTTTCTGTTGCCTAAATATAAATGCCAGAAAGCAATGTAACAAAATTCTTGAGAGAAAAATTCTGTAACCCCAAAATGATTCACTAAGTTGTTTTTCATTGGTGAGGCTACAGAAAGGCCATCTCTGATACACAAAGATTCAGAAACGATACTGGCTGTTATTCTGATTCTTTTCCAGAGGCTTGGGGAGGTGGAAAAGTAACAAAAAACAAAACAAAACAAAACAACAGCAACAACAACAAAAAACCCCTGCAAGATTGGAGCTAATCATTTTATAAAAGAACTGATTTGTCAAATACCAAAATCTGTTAAACATAGACATGAGTATAAAAAACAAAACAAATATGAATCAAAACAGGATGAATGATTAAAAAAAGGAATTCTTATAGAGAAACTATGTAAAAAAAACTTAATACAAAAATTCTTTCCTAAAATATGAAATTTTACCAACCAAAACTAGGAAGTGGGTGACTAATGCATTGCTAAAAATAAAAGTACATTAACTTCTGGTTGCCAGATGGGAGGGGGGTTGGGAGGATGAGTGAAAAAGGTGAAGGGCTTCAGAAGTACAAATAGGCAGTTATAAAAACAGTCATTGGGATGTAAAGTACAGCATAGGGAATATAGTCAATAATACTGTAATAACTATGTATAGTGTCAGACGGGTACTAGACCTGTGGGGGGATCACTTCATAAGGTATATA
>NW_017731381.1:2157044-2248186 GCF_001890085.2 Hipposideros armiger
ATGTAACATCACTGAAAACCCTCCTGTCTTGACAAGCCAATGAAAAACCACCTTACAGAGGTATTTGCATAATCCAAGACACATTAATTCCCACAAACCAAGCTGCCTCCATTAAAGATGAACTCGTAGTGGAAAAATAAAACAGTAAGAATGACATGCCTATATTCAAAGGTTAAAAAAAAAAAAGGATGACATGCCACGCGAGGAAGCTTATACCCATGAGGGAGAATCAGGAGACATGATACACAGAGAAATATGCTTCCCCAAAATTGCAAATAATAAACCAATCAAAGAGACTATAAAATAAATATGTTCGGATTGATCAAAGAGAAAATGGAAGGTCTATGAACCACAGCAGTAATGTGACCCATCATGGAAAACGGATGGGCGGATTTGAACAATGCAAATTTAACTTCTAGAGATGAAAAAATAGAGTCACGGAAAGTAGGAAGTAGGTAAATAAATATAAGGGCCGATGTTACTAGAACACAATAGAAGTTAAAGGTGTAACAGCGAAGCTGAAGAAAAGCCAACGCTGGGTCTTGCCTTTGAAAACACCAATAAATTAGACAAAAATGGTTAAGAAAGGAAAAGACACAAATAGACCACTTCACAGTTGCTAGAAACGGGCAGAACACTTTGATCACATGCTTAGATTGGCCAGTGAGTAGATGACCAGGCAAACTATGAAGCACACCTGAAGACTCTGATGAGCATGGCTAGCGGCAGAAGTTACAGATCAGCCCAGCACCGCTTTTGCTTTCTTTTTTTGTTGTTGTTGAGATAACTGTAGTTTCACATGCGGTCCTAAGAAATAACATAGAGAGGTTCCGTATACCCTTCGCCCACTTCACCCTGTTTTCCTTAATGTTAATGTTTTGAATAACTTGAGCACAACATCACAAGCAGGAAACTGACTCTGATATGTTCCTGACCTTATTCAAATCTCACCAGATTTACATGCAAGTGTGTGCACATGCGCATGTTTACTTTTATGCAATTTAATCATGTATGTAGATTTCCATGACTGCCCCCACACCCACACGCAGAAGCAGTTCCTGCACAAGGATCCTTTGTGTGACAGAACCCTGGCCTTTGAGGTTCAGTCTCTAGGCTGAGGGCTGGTTCCTGGGCTCCGGTGACTGTAGCAATCATGAGAAGAAATGTCTCTCAGGGTAACCCTAAAGTCTGCCAGAGCCCCACAAACTGGGGCCCCATCTTCCCTGACGCCCCTATAATCCAGGGGCCCACAGGGCCACCCCATGTGGCCGTCCATGCAGTTCACTGCTTAGTGTTAGAGGGTGTTACTTGTGTGATCGCCATGTGCTTGTGACTCATGCCGTGAGTTAAAAAGCCACCAGTCTTTACTTGTTTAAGTGACCAATGGTTGGGTCATTATTTTCACTTTTCATTAAATTATAAAGTGGAAGTTTCACCCACGTGGTCTAGAGGGGAAGGGAGACCTCTGTTGTGTCTCGTCTGTGGACTAAAGAATTGCACTCCCCTGAGGGGCGTTGTGATGCACATGGATTTTTCCATCACCTCTGCTCCCAGCAGAGCTAAATGTTTTTTTCCCCTTAATCTCTGTTTTTTAAAATAGAATATAGTCTAGGTATGACTGTCTTTGAAAAAAAGATTTCCCTATTAAAAAGCAAAACAAAAAAAATCTTGAAAATTGTTTTTTTTTTTCCTGGGGGGAGTCTTACAATTTCATAAAAACGAGTGGGAAAACGAGACAGCAGAAGTGCTGACAGCAGAGCTTCACAGCACAGGTTTTATAAACTTGATTCAATCAACACGAAAGTGAAGCTCATTGGCTGTGTCAGAAGCGACGGGCCTGTGGTGACAACAGGGCACTCCTGGGTCTCAGCCACTTAGTGATCGAACTAGGAAGTCAGAGCATAAAGCTGCAATGAGTATGGGATCCTGGAAATACATCGACGAACCACAAAGGGTAAGGGATGTAATTCTTACATCCCTTAGAAGGGATGGACTTCTAAAAAGTTTTAGCTCCCTGGAAACACCTGCCCTTCCACCAGCCTTGGTGGGTGTAGGGAGTGAGAAGCCACGTTTACTGAAAATGCATTTCATTCCCAGATGGGCTCCTGGCGAGTTCAGTCACACCCAGATCCAATGTGCTTCTCTCAGACTGAAGGTTGGCACAGCTTCACTGTGGCCTCAGCGTGGGCCAGACATGATGTAGACTTGCTCCTTGGCGTCAAGCTCGCACTAAGTATGAATACATCCGGCCCAGCATTTTGGGTTGGACCCACTCCCTCATAGGAACACGTGAGGTGGAAGGAAAGAACCTTAAATAATGCCTTACGCCGAAAACACGGGCTTGTCTTATTTCCTCTCTCTCATTCATCAAAATCATAATAAGACAGAGGTATACAGCACAGTTGCAGAGTAATACTTCGCTAAACTTGAGAAATTCAGTGTTGACAGGCTGTATAATCTTCAGCCCGACAGATGACTTTGTCTTTCACGGATATGTAAGAAAGAGAAGGTGAAATGACTACATTTGTCTGGGAGAGGAAATTTAAATGTGCAACAGCTGTTTGAGATGAGCTTGCCATTGTACCGGGCGGTAAAAGCCTTTTCTCTCATAGTTTGAAACTATGCCCTGAATACGTAAGCGCAGTTTGTGGGTACATTGGGTTTTTGGAAAAGTCATGACGTATTTTTTCAATGTTTTTCATTGCAAAAATGCGTCATCACTTTCCCGACAACCCAATAATAAAGCACAAAGACAACAGAAGAGTAAAAGAGCCAAAGTAACCCAGTTTGGGAGTTATAAGACCTGCGTTTCCATCCTGATTTTGCCACTAAATTGTCTTATACAATTACTTTTACCTTTGTGGGTCTTAACTTTAAAATGAGGGCGTTGGATTAGACCACTGCTTCACACATTTTAATACACATTCTGAGGAGATAATGGAAAACACAGATTCTGAAGCAGTGGGTCTGGAATGTGGCCTGAGAATTTGCGTTTGTGACCAACTCTCCCAGGTGATGCTAATGCAGACGATCCGTGGGCCTGCACTTCGAGTAGCAAGAGAATGGATGGTTCCTAAAGGAGTCTCCAGTTAAGAAATACAATGTGTTAAGGGTCCTAGAGTTGCTCATTAGAAAGATTTTAAAAAGCAAACTTCCTGCTCTTCATGAATGAGGGAGGTAGCACAGGTTAGCATTGTTCAAAACCAACTAAGAAAAAAATTCATGCGATCAAAGCTGATGACCTTTAATATGGGAAGAAGAGATACCTAACACTCTCATAAGAAGTAATAAAGCAGTGTGTGCACATCAAGGGTTAGCCTGGCAGACCCTAAGCTGCTGAACCATAGCAGGTGATCGCTGAAATGGCAACCTACTTTGCTTAATACAGCGGAGTCCAAACCCTGGTACAAGAGTCACTCAGAGATCATATACAATATACATTCCTTGGCCCCACCCCCTGGACATAAGAGTTTTAGTTTTGGGCCAGTCATGTTTGGAAACTGTTATAATGATTCACTGGGGGACGGGGTAGAGACTGGGGGCCAGAAAAAGGCATTTGGACTCAATTCCTAATTGAAACATGGTAAAGAACCCCAGTCCTACAAGCTTGCCAACCAGCTTCTCCAGAACCCCAGTGGGAATGAAGGTGTGCAGGTCACAAGGTCATTACGGTCACAGAGAAACAGGCTCTGAATAGCTGCACGTGTGGACGTGAAAGCTTTAAGGTCCTCTAACGGTTTGTTTACTGAAATGTATCACAAGAACCAAGGTCAAATCCTGGTTCTACCACTTATTAACCAGAAGGCTTTCGGTACATTAGTGTAACATCTCACTTGTTAGGCCATGCATCAGTTATCTATTGCTCCGTAAGAAGCCATCCCCAAACTTAGCAACTTAAAATAACAAACTTCTACTGTCTCACAGTTTCTGTGGGTCAGACATCTGAGTGCAGCTTCCATGAGTGCCTTTGGCTTAAGAGCTTTTACGAGGTTGCCCTCAAGCTATCAGACATGATAATGTTCAAATCTGAAGACTCAACTGGGAGTGAAACTGATTCCAAGGTTACTCATGTGATTGTTGGAAAATAATTTTCTCTTGGGTTATTGGAGGAAGGGCCTCAGTGCCTTGCTGGCTGTTGGCTGGAGACCATGCTCCCTCCAATCCCTGCCCAGTGGACCTCTCCACAGGGTAACCCCCAATATTGGAGCTGCCTTCCCACAGAGCAAGTAAATGAGAGCGTGAGCATCCAAGATGGAAGCCATGATCTTCTTATAGCCTCATACTGAAAGTTACATCCCAATACTTGGTCATCTCCTGTTCATTACAAGTTACTCACTAGATCCAGCCTGCATTCAAGGGGAGGAGGCGGGGGTTATTGGGGCCAGCTCAGACACTGGCAACCACAAACCCCAGCATCACTCCCCAATGTTTCTGTGAGAATCCAAAGAAATGATATCAATGAGAAAGCATGTATAGACATTACAGCCATATACATGTATAAGATTATAGTATGATAATTTATTCCAAGGGGTCCAGTGAAAACCCTCCGCTAATTTTACTGAACTTTGCCAAGTATTCTGAACCATTCAGTTAATGAAAGATCTTTAGTGCATAAAATTTCTAAACTGCCCTCGCTACACTTTTCCAAAGATTTTTCCAACATCTGCTACTTCAAGGGAAATAAACGATATCATTTTCCTTATAACATCAATTGCCATTGACAATAATCTTTAATCATTAAAGAGTTAACAATGCACTTTGAACAGCTTTACCCAGATAAAAAATTCATCCCCTAAGTAAATGAATTAGCCACATAATTGACAGTCGATTCCAGTAATAAAACACTAATTAAGTGATTCTGCTAAGTAAAAAAAGTGTGATAAATTTGCCCGACAATGGACTAATAAATTTTCATGCTAAATAAATGGCTTGTAATGGTGACTAAACACTCACCCGTCTAGGATCAGTTGAAAAAAGAAACACTGCTCTTAGAAAACAATGAAAGAAGTGACTGTGCCAGCCAACATCCTTAACGACATTACACTGGGCTCCTTGCCAAGCAGGGACCAAGTGAAGAAGTCTGAGTGGGGAAAATATACTAGATTATGGGGACAGAGTAGGGAAACCACCATGGTCACAGCATGGGTGGTTAACCTAAATGAGGACTTGGAATAGTCCTGTACAGCCAGCTTGGAGTCATAGCAGAACCCAGCAATGGGAAAGTGGGGGCAGGATTCAATGCCAGACCTTACTGGGCTAAGGAAGGTCAGAATCAGCACCAAGGAGAGGTCCTGAAATTGGTGGCTTCAGGAGAGGTTTCTATAGATGGACATGTGTTTTGTCATGGACAAGAAGGTCAAAGGTTATAGGGTTTTCTCTCTGCTTCAGAAGGCTAGGATGGCTGCGGACTCGGCCCTCATAGGTACAAGGGTCTTTGTGGTCCTTAGGAAGCATCTGGAATTAACCCATTTACAATGGTGCCTTCTGGAAGGTTCTGGATTCAGAGAAGTGCATGCTTCTCATGAGGTCCACTGGTTTGGACTTCCAAGTCCTGTCCAACAAAGAATAGTGCAGAGTTTTCATCATTAAAACCCTGTTCTCTGGACCTTTACAGCTGGAACATGGTCTTAATTTTCTTGCTTTTCCTTGGACACATCAGACACCATCTTGCCTGGGAGCCTCTAGCAAAAACAATGTTCTTCTGACATGGGACACACACCTTATCTTTTTCATGTCTTTGGTCCAGTTTCATGTATTGTAATACTGCAATGCAACCCTCCCCCACTTACCACTCCCAACCCTACCTATCCTGCTTCATTTATTTTCATAGCACTTATCATTTTCTATAATGCCATCTAATTTTCTTATCTTTTATTGTCCATTGTTTATTTCCTGTCTCTCTCTTCCACTCCCTACCACCACTACCATGTAAGCTCTATGAACAAGGAACTTTTTTTCTGCTTTATTCACTGACGTAGCATGAGAGCATATAACATGTCTAGCACATAGTAGGTGTTGAATAAACATTACTGAATGAGTGACTGGCAGCAAGGTTCTGAAGCCTGTTAAGCGAGAGTACTGCAATCTTAGAAATAGATGGAGGAAGGAACAGCTTATATCCTGGGATTTGAAGACATTGCTATCAAAGACTGTCATCCCCCCAGTGGCCTCAGAAGTGTCTGCATATCTCACGTTATTTGGGAGTGAGTAGATTATAGTAGCAGGATCATACTCAAGAGAAAGATTAGGTTTGAAGCTCAGGTCTACCACTTACTAGCTATGTGATATTGGGCAAGTTACTTAATCTCTCTGAGCCCCAATCTGTATACTTGTGAAAAAAGGCTAATGCTACTAATAACTGTCACTTCATAGGTTGTAAGGGTTAAAGGATGTAACATGTACTGCATGCTGCATAGTCTCTGGCTCATAGTTAGGGCTCAATAAATGTTAGTTTACTTTCCTTTTTAAAGACAATGGTGCATCTCCCTTAATACATAAGGGTAGGTTGCCTTTTCATATTTCCCCAGACATTGGGAAAATACACAAGGGAATACAGCTGGAGAAGAGTAAGCAGTGACTGCGACAGATGGTGGGGAAGAAAACACGTGGGAGGCATAGAGCCCCCTGGAGGAGAGAGGGGTGGTCATGAAGGCAGGGACAGCAGGGGCCACAGAGCAGTTCTAAAGTGTGTTCCTTCTGTTTTCTAGGCTTGCACTGAAGGCTGCAGGCCATGGAAGCCAGTATTTGATGATGAAGCCTTTAGAATTAATGATTAGGACAAAGATATCAAGATTAGAACCTCCTAAGAAATGACGTTTCAAAGTGCACCCCATCTGCCTCTCTCAGACTAGTGCAATGCTCTCTCCTCTGGTCTCCCCAGACCGCCATGGAATCAAAACCCTAAAAGTCACCTCAGTCATCCATTAGCCTGCTGGTCCTTGTTTTCATGGCAGAGCACGAGAACAGTTGGCTAAATATAGAAGCGTTAAAAGTGAATCATTGTGTTCCATCTTGAACACAAAATTAACATAGTGGTTCATTCAACAAACACTGATGAAGCATCTATCATAGGACAGGCACCATACTGGCCTCCAGGGGTACAGCAGTAGCCACATCAGAAGTGGTCTCTGCACTTTGCAGCTAACAGCCTAGTGAATAAGGCAGACATTAACCAGAAAACTCTTCAGCAAATAAACATTTTCACATGTAATACTTACGATACATGCTATGAGGGACCAAAACATAGTGCTATTAGGAAAAAAAAAGGTCACTATTTAGATTGGAGGCTGGGGAACCCTCGAAAGGTGACAGTTCATCATAGTTATGAAGGATAAATAGGGGATAAAAACAATAAGTGATAGAGAGAAAGAATGTTCTGGGAAGAGGGGACAGAACTGTGGAAGCCATGCTGTTGGAAAATACTTAGTGTTTTCAAAGAATAGAAAGAAAGCCAATATCACTAGACTATCTTGAGTAACCCAGAGAGTGGCCAAAGATGAGACCAAAGATGTACATAGGAATCAGATCATTCTAAGCCTTAGAGGCTATGAGATGCATTTTAACTTCATCCTGAGAAGCCAGTGACAAGTTTTTAGTTGGGCAAAGGCATGGTGAGATTTGCATTTTTTAAACTGCAGAGACGACTAGGCAAGCAGTTATTTTGTAAGTAAAGCATGGTAGTGACATTGAACTATTAGGTAAATCTCTGCTGATGGATCAATTTGAAAGAGGAGTGATGGCACAGAATATGAATGGGTATTAATAAGAAAGTGCCTTGGGACCAGCTTTGCAAGGGCATGGATTTGCTAGGGCACAGCTGGCTGAACACTCAGTGGAGGACCACATGGGTCTTCGCTGCAGCAGAAGCAGAAGTGACTCTGCTAGTTTGGAAGGACTCCCTTAGTTTCTGAGCCTCTGTCACATCTGTAGATCAGAGGGAATTTCATCTAACCTAGATCAAAGGCCCTGAAGATAAAAGGGGCTTTCACCTTGGAAAAACTGAACTGGCCCGATGAGACATTAACTGAATAAGGACAGTCATTTTAAAAAATCAAACATGTCCAAATATTCCAAGGCACCAAACCATCAAAATATTGACTAAATAAGAAAATACAGAGCAAGCCAGGGAGATGGAATCAATATTTCTGGACTTAACAACAGTTCCAAGGATGGAATGTTGTTGAGAGCACCCTCTCTCTACCACCTGCTGCATTGCAAAGAGCTGCTCACACCAACGGGGTCGTAGGGACTGTTAATTCTATAACAGGTATGTGTGTACGTGTGAGTGTGAGTGTGGACGTATGTGTAAAACACAGTTTCCACGCGCACCAGTATTTTGTGCTGTCACTCTCCTTGAATCTCATATATGCAGAAACAATACTTTTTATTTGCCTTATTAACTCCCACTCCAAAACACTGTACTAGAAAGATCATGCTACTAGGATGATTTTTCTAAAGTTGGACTTAACCCTGCCCCTCCACTTCTTAACATCTGTGTTAGCTCCTTGCAGGAAACAATACATTTCCAACGCTCTAGTTTTCAAGACCCTTTAGGACACAGTCCTCAATTGTCTTTCCAGGTTCATCTCCCACCACTGACCTCATGGCGCTAATACTCCAAAGACTCCTGGGAGAGCAAAGCACTCATAATTACAAGTCCAATGGAAGGGACTTCCTGAGAAAAGGGTCAGGGTCACCCTGACCAAAAGGAGGATCAGCACCTTGGACAGAGACCAAAAGACCATCTTTCTCTGTCCCCCACATTCTCTCTCAAGCCCTAGAGAGAAGTTAACATGATTGATGTCTTTTGGACTCTGTATTTTATGGAATACATTTACACTCACAAGAAACTGTACAAGAGAGCAAGAGTTCTTTCTAGACTCTAGGGTCTTTAGAGACCCTGTCAAACCATGTGCTAGTAATAGAGTTATCATTCTAATCAAAGTGGAAAGAGATTTGAAAAATCTTCCTGTTTATTCTTGACTGTATTAGCTAAGTAGATTTTATCACATCTCTGTGCCTTTGTACATGTATTCTCTTCTTTTAGAACAGTGTGGTCGTTTGTCTCCAAGATGACCACCATTAATTCCATCCCTTCCTATAAAGCTATACCATCTCCCCTATTGAAAGGTACAGCCTGAATCTCCACTCTCAGGCTGGCATGTGACTGCTTTTAATAATGATATGCAGCAGAAGGGATGCTGGCCAGTACTGGACCCAGTTTTTTTTTTAAAGATTTTTATTAGGGAATTGGGGAAGGGGAACAGACAAGTGCTGTACTTTTGTTCTTCAGTCTAGTTGTGGAGGACGTCGCTTCACTGGCCCGTGTTGGTATTGTGATCATTGCGCTCTTCTTGGCTGAGGCAGATGGGTCACCAGCCATTGGACGGCCACTCATGGAAGCTCACGTTGGCTGCCGGCCACTCACAGTAGCTTACGGCAGCCCACTGCAGCCCCACTGCAGCCTACGCTATCGCTGGCGACTCACAACAGCCCAGCCACAGGTTGAGCCGTTGTTCACCATCTTAGCTGTAGAAGGCACAGCATCACTGGCCCATGTGAGATCCAAACTGGGGCCCTGCTGCTCAGAGCTCATTCTCCCAAGCTAACTTTTAACCAACGAGCCACTCGGCTGGCCCCTAGACCCAGTTTTTAAGAAGACTGGCTTTCCTTCTGGCTTTCTTGGAATGCTTACTTTGGGGGAAGCCAGCCATTATGCTATAATAGTAGTCTGGTTACCACAAGTCTGCCATGCTACAAGGAAGCCTAAGTTAGATACACAGAGGGAAGGCAATGCCAGCCAGCTCCATATGTTCTAGTCATTTCAACCAAGGGGTCAGACATTCAAATAAAGGAGCCATTTGGTCATTCCATCCTTAGCAGATGCCACTTGAGGAAAACCTGAAGCCCCAGACATATGGCCCTTGGAGAGCTGACCCAGTTCTTCCCAGCCACTCAAGTCACTCCAGCTGAGTCTCCTCATTCTCATACAGACACAAGATACCCCCGCTGTGCCCTGCCCAAACTCTTGGCCCACAGAACTGTGAGCTAAATACCGTGGTTGTTGTTTCATGACGTTAAGTGTTGACATGGTGGGTTACCAAAAACAAAGAGCACTAACGTGTTTTTTCCTTGACAAACTCTGACCACCCAGCCTTTAAAATTCAACTCCTCTGTGATATTTTCCTTCCTCATCTTGAAGTAGCCAATGTACACTTCCTTCTGATATTCTATCCACTCATCTTGGCTTCTTCTCACATAGCACACCGACATGGTCCAAACCCTTCCTTTTTACCTAGTAAGCGAGTATCAATAACTACAGAAACATGTCAGTTCCTTGGACAAGTGGTACGGGAAAGCCAGATCTCCATGACCATCTAGGTTGAATCACGTGACAGGTGCCCACTGTCTCCCAGAGCCTTCCCAGATGACTGATGTTCTCATGGCTACACGTGAGGCCATCCAGCCAATGGAGAACCACAGTCTTGTGTTACATCTGCTTCCTGTATTTACTATTTTTCTTGCTTCTTCCACTGGTTGAGCCAGATAGCAGTTCATTTGAGTCTGAAGACCACCAGCTGCTATCTCTACTTTTCCTATAATTGGAGGAATGACTGTATCATATCCCCAGATCAGCCAATGGTTGAATGCTTGAGGATATTTTGAGTTGCAGTTCCCAGTTTTGCAGGAGCCATAAAAAAAGGGCTTGCAAAAATGCTCCTTAGTGCTGGCAGACTAGGAGTTGGTGGCAGGGGTGGGAGACATGTTAAAATCTGGATATCAACTGACTGGCAAAGAAACATTCTTTGATTCCTCTCTGTCTGCACTCAATTCTGGATGCAGAAAACAAGACAACGTATGTAGCGTTAGCTGTACTAGGCTTTCTAAATATTCCTTTTTATTCTTAGTATATAGGATTGCTATGCTTCAGTCCTAACTGTCTATACATCCACCCATCTAACCACACAACTAAATAAGAATTTTAGGGCATCCTGTGCTACACACCATGCAATATGCTGGGGACACAGTAGTAAGCAAAACAAATGGCCCTTCCCTCTTGGAGCTTGCCATCTGTCAGAGGGTTTGGACCTTAAACAAACACATTTAGAAGATGAGGTCAGTGCTGAGGAAAAAAAAGGGGATAAAATTCTATGAAAGCACCCAACAAAGAAATCCAAACTGTTCTGGGGACAAAGGGGTCAAGATGAAAGAAACCCATGAGTTGAGATCTAAAGGAGTCCATTAGGGAAAGAGCACGGGTATAGCCAGGGCTCTAGATGAGGAGTTGGGAAGCATTTCTGTTAAGGGCTAGAGAGTAAATATTTTAGGTTGTGTGGGCTAGAAGCTCTCTGTAGCAATTACTCAGGTCTACTGATATAGCACAAAAGCAGCTATATGTAGACAATTATTAAACAAATATGCATGGCTGTGTTTCAATAAAGCTTTCTTTACCAAAAAAGGGAGTAGCCTGTAGCTTGCCCACCCTGCTCAAGATATGGCAGCAGCATGAACAAAAGCCGTGTGGTAGAAGGAGCATGGAAGAGGTGAAGCACTGAGAGAAGAAGGCTGTGTGACTGGAGCTCACAGAGAAAGGGGCAGTGAGATGTGAGCGCCTGGGAAAGGATGGCAGGGTGAGACCTGTAAGTACGGTCAGATGGTTCATAGCTTAAGAACAATCAGAAACCAGAGAATTCTTTTAAGCCAGAGGGCATGAGGCAGTATGTTCAGACTCACCTCACATAGCTCTCCCTAGCTGTTAAGAAGGACACGGACTAGAGCATGACAAGAGTGAATACAAGGATTACTCGGGGGCTATGGATCTTATCGAGGTAAGAGGTGATGGTAACTTGGATAAGGATGGAGGCAGTGGATGTGGAGGGGTTCTAGGTATATTGAAGGTGTAGAATAATCAAAACTTGTTGTCGAATTGGATGTGGAGGCTAAGAGGAAAGTACATGTCAAGATGAATCTATATTGTATCTCTGCTGAATGTGTCTTTACTATTATGTCTAACACATCTCCTCCTGTTTTAGTGCCAAGAAATTGAATTTTTATTTTCATTGCCAGCCTCCATAAATTAGGCAGTCAACTCACATGGTTGGTGAGGTGAAAAGTAAATATCCTGGAGGGAGATGAATCACATGGTTAATGGGCCAGGACGGCTTCCTCTCATCAGACACCACTCTCCTACCAACTTCTATATGCGTGTATGTCTCGACTCTATCATGTCATATCACTGTTTGTGTTCACTAGCACATCATGGGCTTTTTGAGGGTAGAACTGCCTTTTTCTTGTGTGTGTCACCAATACTTAGTATTTGGGTTGGGGGATCTCTTCACTTGACATCTGTCTGCTCTAGAGGGAGGTTTGGGTTAGAGATGTATTCGATGTAGTGTGGGTAGTTCTCTCAATACAGTCAGGAGCACCCCACCGAAAGTTGGCCTGGGTAACTCCACATAATAACACCCTCCTTCTGAAATATGTGGGAGACCACACAAAGAATGATGTTGATGGTAATACAGGCGACAGAGGGAATTTGCTGGTCTCTAGCTCTCTTATCTTTCCTTCCACTTCCTTCCATTTTAAGGACACTCCCTCTCCAATCCTCAACTTCCTGTCTTACACCTGCAGCCCATGTCTGTGGGCTATGGGACAATCTGCCACCTGGGCAAGAACTTTAGGTGGGCTCCTCTACCTTGGTGACAGACTCAAACCTATGACTCCTTCATGGACATTCTATGGTATGTAGACCCCCTCCCAACCACTGACATATCAATCAGACTTTAGTGTCTTTGAAATTTCTACTTTGAATCAGAAAATTCTGCTTTAAATCCTGAAATCCTACCATAATCCAGGCTAAGTGGACAACCATGAGGCCACCTCACTCATTAACTCCTTTACACACTCTGAGCCAGAAGTTTCCGCCCTTGGACCAGTCACACAGCTCCTTGTACAGTCCCCCGTGTTGCCCTCAGCTTTAATTGACTGCGTATTTATAGTCGTTCCTATATGTAAATCCTTTTTCCAATGTTCTGGCTCTCCAATTAACTTGTTGAGTGGCCCTAGGCAATGTGTTTCATCGTGCTGTGCCTCGGTTTCCTTATTCATGGCAAAGTCTTCGATCGTCTTGTATGCAATGTAGCGAGCGTTCATATCCCCAGGCCAGACTTCTCTGCTGAGCTCCAGGCCCACAGATTCAACCGCCTACCTGACACCTCTTCAGTGACTCAACAGCACCTCAAACTTACACTGTCTAGATTGACTCGGCTCTTCTACTCCAAATCTGGATTCTTCCTGTGCTCATTATCTCAATTAATGTCATCACCACCTACTTAGGCTGAGTAGATGCAGAAAATAGAAGATTCTGGACTAAGCTCTGGGATGCTTTGATGGTTAGAGGTTGGAAACAAGAGGAGGAACCAATAAGAAGCAAGAGAGGAAATGGCTTGGGAGGAAGGAGGAAAACCAGGAGAGTAGAAGTCAAGCAAAGGAATTGTTTCAAGAACGATGGGCTGCTGATAAGTCAACCATATAAACCCAGGTTCAAACCTGGTTTGGTTTCTTGGTAGCTGTGTGCCCCTGAGCAAGTTGCTTAAGTTCTCTGAGCCTTACTTTTCCTAACCTGCCCCGTAGAGTTGTTGAGAATATGAAATGAGACAATGCATGCAAAGTGCTTTGTCCTGTAATTAGTCACAAAATATTAGCTAGAATTATTATCTGTGTTTTCAATTTATCAAGGCTGTAGCTTTAAGCTGAGAAAAAAAAAGGTCTCTAAGCTCGGTTTATTCTGCTACCTAGCAACTATGTATTCACATTTTCAACATCACTTCTTTATCCCTGATTACTTCAGCAAGCACTTTCTAAGTGCCCTGTTGTAATTCAGGACCACCTGTGAGGTGTACAGAACAATTCTATTTTCTTCTTGAGATATAGTGGCCTGGCATAAATTGTCAAAAGCAACTTCAGCTTTGCAGCTTTGCAGAGGTCTCTTTGAAAGGGTATTGAGAAGGGCTGACTGGGCCAGCTCACAAAGTAAAGGTCTATTGCTGATAAAATGCTGCCCCTACTTACCTACCATGCAAAACAGAATCTATACAAATCAAAGAGAATATGAGGCCACGATCCAACAACATGTAAAGGCACCTAACTCTGGGATCACTCTCATCTCCAAATAGACTGTCCTTCCTGGAAAGTAAATTTAAGTGGGCTACAAATGTAAGTCTCTTCTCTGGCGGGTTCCAGCTAGTGTTCCAGCCACATCTCTGCTCATATGTGCTCAAAACAGAGCTCCTTTTACACCAAGCCCTCTTCTCGGAGCCCACCATGCCCCTTATACCTCCAAGCCTTTGTCCCTTATACCTGACACAACCTTCTTTCACCACCTTCAAATCAAACTGCCATTTCCTTACATAGTATTGTCTAACTCACTTAGGCAGAATCAATCACTTGCCGAGCCCATGATCAGTGTTTCTGGGGCACTATACATGTCTTTTCTCTACCACTTATCACATTTATTGAAACTAATCCACTTACAAGTCTCCTCTTAGAGGACAGTAATATCCCCGAAGGCAGACACCGTGTCTTATTTATCTTTACAATCCCTACACACTTGGCATATAGTAGGCATTCAATGAATATTTAAAGGAGCATCTCAGCTACTCCCATAACCAGGAGATGAAAAGTATAATTCAATTAGAGAAGGTTCTGATTGTGCAGAAATCGGATTGGAGGGGTCTACAGAAAATAGTAGAAGACAAACCATTATTGCGTATAACGGTACTTCATTCCACAGAAGGAGACCATGCGACAAGGACTAGAGTGGTCATAGCCACCAATTCTAGTCCAGGTTCTGCTAGTGACTCAATGAATGACCTTGAGAAAACTCTTTGTCACTCGATTCTTTATCTTTAAGATGAAGAGGTGGGATCAAATAGTGTCTATGGTAATTTTTTAATTTTGATGGCCTATTATATCCCTTTTTGAGTCTAATATCCTTCCCTGAAACTTGTCTTAATTTAACTGCTTAGTGCTGTGATGGACAATTTGTCTACTTTCTCAAGGCCAGTTAAATCTCCATTTGGCACTTCCAAGGAATAAACAATTCCATGTAACTCTGGGTTGCCAGGAACTTAATAAGTGTGTCCTTTAATTTGTCAGCCAAGTGGATGATTGCAAAAATATTCAATAATCCCTGTAAAATATTCAATAAAACTGGAGGTAGTGAGCTTGTAACATTCAATGCTTCCCCTAGATTCAATTTAATTTAGGAGCAACCAGAAAATATAATTGTCCTCGCAAAGAGAACTTTGTGCATTTTTCAAAATTTATCTGCACGATGTTCTGTCGAGCTCTCGGTTTCACTGTGTGACTCATGATTGCTTTCCCTTGTAAATTTCCACTCCTTCCACTCTGACTTTTAGGATGTTTGCTGTTCAGACAAAAGGAGAGAAAGTTTCAGAGATAGTTGAGAGGGGACCTCTGGGCTTGGGGACCCTCTCAGCTATATATAGGCTTTAACAGCTTTCAGGTCCAGCACCTCCCAGTGGCAATGTTGTCTTGGTGCATCCACCTGGAGAAGGAGGGAAGTCAGAGCCTTTCTCTCCCTGTGTACCTGCCTGGGTCTCTATTGTTCTCAAACAATAACTTCGCACAGGAAATACAGGGCTTTGGAGTCAGATAGTCCTGGGCTTTACCCTGAGCTAGTGAGTCTCAAACGTGAATGTGTGTCAGCATCACTTGGAAGGCTTGTTAAAAACAGTGAGTTTTGGGGTTCAATAGGCCTGGGGTGGGGCTGCAAAATATGGTTCCATAAAGTTCCCAGGTAATGCTGATGATGCTCACCTGGGGACCACATTTTGAGAACTGTGGCTTTGAACCAAAGAGTCAATGTCTGTGGACTTCCGTTTCTTCTCTATACAATGGGAATAATTACATCTGCCTTACAGAGAGCAGTGGGGTGGAGTGGTCTTGCCTGTGGGCTTAGGGGTGTCAGACAGACCCAGTTTAAGTTCCAGCTCTGCTATTTAAAGCTATGAAGGCTTAGGCAAGTTCCTTACTGCTTAAACCTCAGTTTCCTCACCTATAAATCATTAGGGATAATCATAACACTTTTTTAAGTTGTGTCTTACTGTTGTATTCTCTTTTAGCTCTTCTATTTTATTTTTTTAAAGATTTTATTGGGGAATCAGGGAAGGGGAACAGACAAGTTGCTGTCCTTTTGTTCTTCAGTCTAGTTGTGGAGGACGTCGCTTCACTGGCCCATATTGGTATTACCATTGCTCTCTTCCCGGGTGAGGCAGATTGCTCGCCGGCCATTGGATGGCCACTCACGGCAGCTCATGGAAGCTCACACCATCTGCTGGCCAGCCCCATTGCAGCCTATGCCATTGCGGGTGACTCACAGCAGCCCAGCTCCAGGTCAAGCTGTTGTTCACCATCTTAGCTGTAGAGGGCACAGCGTCAGTGGCCCTCATGTGGGATCCGAACTGGGGCCCTGCTGCTCAGAGCTGGCGTCCCAAGCCAGCTCTTAACCAACGCGCCACTCGGCCAGCCCATCATTACACTTTTTGAATCCTCTCAACATACCAATGAGATAAGACAATGCATATAAAACTCTCAGC
The DNA here is from genome assembly GCF_001890085.2 of Hipposideros armiger. Taxonomy (NCBI): domain Eukaryota; kingdom Metazoa; phylum Chordata; class Mammalia; order Chiroptera; family Hipposideridae; genus Hipposideros; species Hipposideros armiger. Next base: position 2,173,664 of record NW_017731381.1, read on the forward strand.
TGGAAATGGACTCACAATTAATGCTCAATAGATGATAACTGGTATTATGAATATTAATGATTACTACATTTTGAGGCCCCAAACTGGGAGGATTAAGTGAGTTCATTGGCTGAAATAGTCAGAAATAAAAAATATCTCAGTACTCTGGGATAACAGGATCAAATCTAACAAGAAGATACAGCTTGGAGGAAATATAAGGTCCTCGACTTGGGTCCCAAAGTTCATCTTCACCTACGCTGAATGAGGCAGCCCTCGTTGGAAGCTATGAGTGTTGCATTAGGCAGATATGTGACACACATTTGGAGGTTAATTCAAACATGAGCAGTGTATTCTGAACCCAGGTTTGGAATTCAGCATGAGGGTGAAGGCCGCTCTCTGAACTTCTGGTAATTCGGCCCAGTGTAGAGGGTCATATTTGTTTTGGACACCACACACTCCAAGGACATGAACCAAATGGAGACAGAGGTGCCAATCAAGACTTTGAGCAGATTGGAAAACAGAAATGCATCCGGAAGAAGGCTGATGGCTGATGTGGGGGCTGCTTAGTCTGAGGGAAGGACCGGCAGGTGGCCAGCAGTCCAATAGCTGGGGGAGGGGTGGGAGACACAGGAAGAGAATGACTGATTTCATTACACCGTGTGACACCAGAGGGCAGACAAGGGCCAGCCTATGGGTGCTGACCAATAATACATACTCCCCTGCAAAAACAGGGAGAATGGACGGAAGTTACAGAAAGCGGACTTCAGCTTAAAAGAAGACAGAATTCACTGCCAGAAGAGTTGGAACCAGATATGGGCTTGGAGCTAGACTATCTCATTCATTCACTCACTCATTCATTTGTTCATTCCTCCATACATTCAAACAGATCTCAGTGAGTATCAGATGGGCCACAGAGTGGGCAGTCATCAGAGTTATGTACTGGTCAGCAACCATGAAGGGCCCAGTAATTCATTTGTAGGATTTTAGCTTTTACCTCTGGGGCAGCAAGAAGCCACTGAAAGGTTTGAAGCACAAGAGGGGAAGGTGAAGTTGGGGTATTGCAAAGATGGGGTAGCTGAAATGTACTTAACTTCACTGAGTTTGGGTTTCCTTATTTATGACATCAGGATAGTAATTCCTACCTGGTTGCACTGCTTTGAAGATTATAGCTAATACGTGAACAGCACCTAACAAAACGATTGTCCCAACAAAGCCCCTGAACAAAGGGAGGGTACCATTAGCAATCGTTAACATCACATGTTATCAAGTCTGTAGTTTCCTTGGGAAGGGCCATGGTCAGGCCAATTTTTCCAGAGACCCAGTTCTCTGGCTGGCTCACCATCCTCTGAAAAGGGTAAAGGAGTCTAACTGAGGTTACTATAACCCCAGCCAATTCTCACTACATTTTTAAAGTCACGACCTGTCTTCCTCACTTGAATTGTGTTAGTTATGTAACATGTTCCTAAAATAATCAGGTTAAAAGTTTGCCAGGTGCTTCCCTCTGCCCGTCCCATCTCTGTTAAACCACCCTGTGGGGGTATTGAGCTTGAACATTTCCTGATTTGCTCACAAGAGAATCCTTTTATGAAGTCTGTGGGCTGAAACACGGGGAGGGTACCAGGCTTCTGGGCTCAACCTCCTCATCAGCAGCAAATATCTCCCGAGGCTACTGTGTGCTGCCTACCAGCTATAATTTTGGTCACATTGGAGGTACCAAGGCAGGGGAAGGGGCCTGTGGCTCTGTTTGCAGACTGCGACTGCAGCCCCTGTTGGGCTGTGCAAAGATGCCCACTGATGTACCATCTGTCTCCCCCACCAGGCTTCGAGCTCTCTGTGGGCAGGGGCCATTCCAGGCTCATCTCTCTTTCTGTCTATCCATGGCTTGGTCCAGCTCAGGAATGTCTGAGGATGGGACATTTGGTCTACAGTCCCACTTCCTAAGAAGCTCCTGGCGGGACAGTTCCCACAGATCCTGCCTCTGGGCGGGTGACTTCCTGCCACAGGAGTTTCAGGCTCTGAAGTGGACAGAGGAACCGAGAGGAGGTACTGTCCTCCCAGCCAGCAAGGCTATGTTCACCTTGATCTCCTTTCTTTCCTTAACCCAGCTTTGTGGTAGAGAGAAAGTTAAAGGTTAGAGGCAAAACAAAGACACTTGGTTTTGAAAGTAGAGCATCGGCTTTGGGGTCCAGACCTCACTATGTAGTCATCATGTGACTTAAGAAAGGTCTTGTAATATCTCAGAGCATCAGTTTTTTCAACTGTAAAATTGGTTTCACAAACATACCAACTGTGCGGGGTTACTGTGAGGATGGACTAAGATGCCATATTTGAACATGCTTATCACAGAGCCTGGCACCTTATGCAAATCTGATTGGCTGCAGGCCAGTGCCGGGCCCCAGGCTGCCCTGCAGGACACAGCTGTAGCAGTAGCTTCTGCCCACCTGGTAGAACGGCTGGCTGACCATCGGGAGAGAAGCAGCGCCAACCTCTCCTCCAGCCTCAGCGGCCTCACTCCATGAGACCAGTAAGTGGGGACTACCAGTGATGGTACAGGAGAAGGAACATGGTTTTGGAGTCAGATAACCTCATCTGGCTTTCAATCCCATCCCTACTCTTTGTGTTTGTGGCTTTAGGCTTCTTTACTTGAGTTCTCTGAAATTAAGTTTCCTCATTTACAAAATGGGAATGATATTTAATTTATAGGGTTTCTAGAAGGCTTAAGCATGAGATTTATGTAAAGCATAAGATCTAGCACATAGTAGGTGCCCATAAAAGTGACTTTCCTCTTTTGCTACTGGGAAGCTCAGAGCCACACTGGGATTTGAAAGTTACTAGCCTGAATATTTAGATTAATTTTTAACATAATATAATTACATTGTATTATCACCTTCTTATTATCTTCATTTATGTTTTCCTGATACTGATTATTCATTTCTTTTATGTTTTATTGTAGGTACTTTTATTGGATATTTTCCCCAATTCTTTTCAGAGCTAGGTGGATGGAACTTAACTTAATGTCAGGAGAAATGGACCCTTATCATGACTGTGCAATTATCTGTGTGATTTGGGGCATGGGGGCTCTCTGACCCTCAGTTTCCTCATCTGTAGAACAAGGGTAATATTAATAATAAACCTACTAGCTATCTCATAGTGCAGGAATAAAGATCTATGATTCCAGTGGTTTGCAAAAGGAATTTTGTAAACTGTGGAAAACTTATAAGTAGAAACATTAATTATTTGTGAAAAGATACCCCGCTTTATCTATTTTTGTAATTATCTCCTCCCCCAAACTGTGCCCAAGACTCATGGCACAGGGGCAGGCATGCACTAAGTGCTCAGAAAACGGCCATTGAATCTGACCTCTGAGGCCTCAACCATGCTTGTTTCCTTTCTTAGCAAAGAGCTTCGAGGTCCAGTGTCTGAGGCTCCTTAGAGATGGATTGCCTTCACCCACCAGACATGAGACCCTCAACAGAATGGAGGCATAAAAAAGATGGACTTCACTAATGGTACCCAATGGGCAAGTGAGTCCGTCAAATGCCATTGTGGGAAGGGCAGACAACCAAGGCCCACATCATAGGAACTCTACAGGGATTTTGCTCTGAAGCATTTTGACTTGGACTGAACATGAACATGGAGAAGATGACACTATGAGTAAAAGATATAAAGAAGGTTGAAGCATGAATATAAAAAAGAAAGCACCAGAAGAAAGTCCCAGAAAATGATCCCAGTGAGTGAAAAGATCTCAGAGAAAAAAAAAATCAGGCACACAGGGCAAGAAGATCAAAATCAGATTACTTAATTAAAGTCAGCCTTTCTTTACACTGAAAACAATTCACATGGCTTGTCCTTGAAATGTGATGTGCTCTCCTTCTTTCAAGAAATTCAAAGCATTTCAAAGCCATGGCCCATATAACAAAGTCCCATCACTCTTGCCACCTGGAGGTCGTTGTTTCTAACCCCAACCTGGGAGGCTTGATTGAATGGATACTGCAGAATTTAGCAGTGACGTGGACTAGAAAAGCCCAGAAAATAAACCTCTGCAGGGAGATGCAGAGTTTGAATCAGCCAAGGTCCTCCTGCTCAATAATGACATAATTGTTCAGGGCACGTGCTCCTGTAATCTTTTCCAATGTGACATCTATTCTTGTGCTCTGCCTTTCTCAGTGCTCCCTCAACATGTGCAAATAATCTCAGGGCCTCCTAAACACACTGATGCAGAAACCAGACAGCCCCTTCCCTAATGCCTCAAAAATAGATTCAATTTTACAGACATCAGGGTGATTTCAGAAGCAATTTCTACATCTCCAGTGTAAGCATTACTTACATGTTTTTTTTTTCTTCCTCAAATCTTATTCCAGTGGTTCTACAGGCATTGTAACAGGTACCTGATGCATTCCAGGGCATTCAAAAGAACCCCCAGGTCATGTTTGTGGCTGTAACCTGAGGACACTAGACGTACAGGAATCCTAAATTATTGATTGAGTCAAACAAATGCAAAATTTCTTAATTGAGTGTAACATCAAAATGTTTTTCTTTTTCAAAACACTATCATTATAATGAATATACATATATGTCTGTAAATATATGTGTATAGGTCTGTGTGCATCTATATAACACACACACATGTATCAATCATTCGTAAACACTGTCTCTGGACTTTAAAGTATCTAATTAGATTCTAGATGACATGTTTCCTGTTCCTCTCTGGCTGGCTCATCTACCTCAGTCTTGGGTGCTTTCCTTTTAAGGGTCTAAGTTGTAGCCCATGGGGAAAATGGTGGTGACGTTTCCTCTTGACAGCCAAGAAATTGGTGTCACCCAGGTTTTCACTTCAGATTGGAAAGCTTAAGATCAAATACCTATAACTTGGAGGTCACAGTGATTGTCATGGACCTTAGACCACAATCTTTTTGGCATTCAGAGTACTCTGGGACATTTTTACAAATGAAAAAAAGGCGGGCCTGTGCAGGAAAGGTTTGGAGTGAAAGGGGAACACTTGGTCAGTATAACCTATCAGCTAGATTCGCTAATAAACTTACTTGCAGGAGGTCAGGGATGAGCTAATATAGCCAGAGGCTCTGGTGCTCAGGGCGGGTCTTTCTTTAAGGACCTACCAAGCCCATTTCCTTGTCAACCCTTTGCTGCCTCTCCTGGTCCTTACGGGGTGTAGGAATTCCAGCAATTCAGGGGAGTTGAGGATGGAAAAAGGACTGGCTTTGTGGTTAGGCAGGCTGCAAACTTGATGTGTACTGTGAGAAAAACGGAAGTTAAATATTTGCTCATGAAAATAATTAGTAAGTGCCATTAGGCTTTGTCTTCTTTAAAAGCTGTTACTCAGCCTTAAGACGCGCTCAGACTTAGCATCGCCCATAATGGGTAAAATGATAGCATGTGTCTATTGACGTGCTACAAAGGGGTGGACACGACATCACCTACATCGTAGTTTTGCCAACATGTTTAACCCGAGTGTAATCATGATGGAAAAATAAAATCAGATAAATCTGGACTGTGGAATGCTCTATGGGACACCCGGCCTAAACTTTTCGAAGATGTCAGCATCCTGAAAGATAAAATAAAGGTGGGAGGGCTGTTCTAGATGAAAGGTGATAAACAGACATGCTGACCAAATATAATTTGAGCACTTTGATTGGATCCTGGATTAAAACAATAACAACAACGATAATAAGTATTTTAGGGCCATTAAGGAAATTCAACTATAGGCTGGTATATTAGATATGGAAATAGGGTGACATTACTCAGGTAAGGTAATTTTCTTGGGGTTGTGTTGAAGAGCTGTCCTAGTTGTAAGGAAACATGATGAATTCTCTGGAAGTAGAGTGTAATGATGTCTGCAAGTTGATTTTAAATGGTTCAGGGGGAAAAAATACACACACACACACACACACACGCACACACGGAGGGAGGGAGGGATGGAGAGAGAGAGAAAGGGAGTTAGGGAGAGGGAGGAAGAGGAAATATCACAAATGTGAGTGATGGGTGAATCAAGGTACAGGGTATATAAGTGTTCATTTTACTATTTTTTTCCAATGTTTTTATAGGTGTAAAAGTGGTCTCTCTTTCCCAAGGCAGCACGTCAATATTTGAAAAAGCCACCGCCTCCCTTGAAGTTCAGCGTTCTTAACCAAGGTGCCCATAAGAACTGAGTGGCTTTTACAACATCTGCATCGCACCCTCCCCGGGTCGCCTTCCTACCCCTCTTTCGCCGGATGATTTTGATTCTGTGGGTAAGGAGTGGGGCCCAGGTGCGTATAGTTTGAAAACTGCCTCAGGTGGGTTGGTTCTGTGCTGGAGGTTAGAAATCATGGGTCAGGGTTACCCTTAGACCCCGGATCCATCAGGTGCAGGCTGCGGAACGCTGGGAAGGTCAGCCAAACACACTGAGGCTTGGGTACCTTATCTATAAAATGGTAATATTAACACTGGCTGTGATGAGGGGCAAGGTGGTCAAGAAATATTTGCTGCCTTCCTTTCTTCATCCTCTCATAGAGCCCCATCATCCCAAAGTGATCGTATCTAAAGTGACTTTTAAAAAATGTGGCGTCTTCCCTTTGCCGCTGACGCAATGTGTGATCATCTGTCCCCACTCACATTCCTTTAGGTCAGCGGTTCTCAACCTTTCACAGGGGTCGCCTAAGACCATCGGAAAACACATATTTTCGATGGTCTTAGGAACCGAGACACCGCTCCTCTATCCGTCTCCAGGCCCACATGCAGATACGCCCACATACGAGTACCCGGCGACCCCTGTGAAAGGGTCGTTCGACCCCCAAAGGGGTCACGACCCACAGGTTGAGAACCGCTGCTTTAGGTGTCCTGCATCCTCTAATGTGGGGCAGAGGCTGGGGACTCAAGCTATGAAACCTAGGAAAAGAACTGATTTACAGAAAGATAAGATGAACAGTCAACTCTCTTGAGTTTGATTGCCAAGGTAACTTTTGGTCACCAGTTGGGTGTTGTCTTTTGGATGAAGGTCAACCCTGAAATCTGAGTCACTTCTGTTGGCTTGGGATCCTTCATTAACTCTACGGGAGGGCTCAGTGCTCTTGGCCGAATGCCACTGGGAACAGTGGCTGCAGCTCGGAACTGGCCAAGGTTTGGGAGGCATGGCTTCCGGGTCTGAATATGTTACTCATCAGCCATGAGGCTTTGGAGAAGTCGTTTCTCTGAGCTTCAGTTTCCTAAGCATTCAAAAAGGAGACAGTAATATTCCATGACACATCTACCTTACATGGTTTATGTGACATGCTGTTTTGAAAACTGGAAGATACTCAATTCAAGATGGCATGTTTTTCTCCTTAAGGGCATAACCATGTCCTCCTCCTCCTCCTCCTCCTTTGTCACTATTATGAGTTTTAACCTGTCTCCACTGACGTCCACAAGCAGTTAAAATGACTTTCTCCCATTTCCACCTGCTTTAAGGTAGATTCTTAAATTCTCCTTTTCACCTCAGGTTGGGCAGCCCTAAGTGTTTGCCAGGGAGAGCCTTCATCCTGGACCATCCCGGGGAAGCATCCTAACCCCACACCCTACAGCCCCTGACCACTGTGAGGGGTCCTCAGCAGAGGCGCCAGGGTCGAGCTGGGCCACAGATGTCCCCTTACTGAAGGTTCAACTTACTGAATCCGTTAACGTCCTGAGAGCTTGAGGAGAAGCCTTCATCATTGCGGCTGGTGCTGAGCTTGGTGGTGGGTTTGTCTGCCGAGGCCACAGGCCCCATCTCCCTCTGGGCTCCACTCTGCGTCTCCTTCTGTTTCTTGGCCAGCTTCCTTTGGGACATGTGCAAGGGGAAAAATCACAGTCAGACGGTGCCGGTGGCATGAAAGCTTTGGGAAGGTCAGATGGCTCTCCTCCCCCGCCCGGCATCCTCAAGCCCCAGACCCGGTTTAGTCTCCAGAAACACAGTCGAGCTGGATACTCCAATGTCAAGGTGAGATGAACCTAAGCCCTTCTGAAACCATCAGTGGCTACTATTTGCTCAGAAACATGAGACTTATCCTGCCTCATCCCCATCTACAGGTGTGTCCTTGAGTTGAGCTTAGAACGGGCGACCAGTGAGACTTGCATGACGCTTCCCTTACTCTCCTGTCAAGGGGAGGGACGGGCCTGATTGATCTTCCTGTTCCCATGGCTCTGAATGAGAGTTAAAAGGAGTCTGGCCCTTTGCAGGGACCGAGCTCATGAAATAACCCACCAAACAACAGTAGATTCAAATAAAGGCTGGTGGTTGATGGTGGCTGAGGGTGGTGGTTAGTCAGTCTTGCAGCTCGAAAGGAGAAAAGGTTAAAGTTGAACTTGAGGCATAGCTATTCCCATTGGAATAACAGACCCTCAGAACCAGTGGGCATTTATAATAATACTAGTTTAGAGCTGTGGTTTTCAAACTCTTGTGTAAATTAGAATCGCTTGGAGAGCTAAAAATAAAAACAGAACAAAACACAGAGGCCCAGGTTCATGGAGGTAGAGCACGGGCATCAAATTCTCCAGCTTATTCCGACACTGTGCACTGGAGGTTAAAGTCCTCAGCTATGGCTTCAGCACCCTGGGCTCATATCCTACCTCCACCACCTGCCAGCTGCACAGCCCAGGGCAAATTCCTAAACCTCTTTAAGTTCTGAGCTCTTCTCCTGTATACTGTGGCAAATAACAGGACCAGCCTCCTAGGGCTGGGAGGATTAAATGAGATAGTGTGTGAAATACACGGAGCACAGTGCCTGGCACAAAGTGAACACTCAACACGTGGCAGCTGCTATTCCTTTTTATATCATCACCACTTGGTCCCACTACATTCCAATGTCTGAATCCCTCTCCAATAGCCTCACTATTGAATCCCTGGATTACATCAAATGATGGAGATTTGGATACCTCACCAGGGAGCTGAAGGGTTAAAAAGTTCTTCTTCATCTGGATTTGAAATCTACTTCCCTTCAATGTTAACTGGCTTTGCCTTAGATCATCATAAGAGATATAAAAATATGACCAACCCCTCTTGCATATGACAGCTCTTCAAATATTTATAAAAAACCCAACATGGTCCCTCTGAGTTTCGCCAACGTTTATGCATCTAAATATAGGTACTATGTTCCTATGATATGAAAGGCTCCGGTTGCACATTAAATATATTGAAAGTAAATTTTTCCAGGTCTCTTGCTACATTTTTTCACAGGACTTGGCTTCACATTCAATCTCGCTGTCTCCACACAGAAAGAACAGATGTCCCAGAGAGGTCAAACGCAGTGCCATGGAGGACATAATTTTCCAAAGTTGAGCTCACTTGATCATGAAATAGGCAGTTTCAAGAGATAATGATCTCCCTGTCATAGGTATTAAATGAGAGATGAACCCAGACTTAGAAGTACTTTAGAGGAGTTCATCTAGGATCAATTCTAGTTTGATTGTATGATAGTGTCCCCCTTCACACGGGTCCCTTGATCTAGGTGGAGAATGCACAAAAGAATGGCAGATGGCACATCAAATGAGGATAAGTTGAGAAGAATTCTTGCATAAAAGGACCACTGACAAAGGTGAGAAGGGCGTAGGGGAACCCAAAGTATAATGATAGTGACAGGGGAGCTGTTTACACCCATGTGTCCAGTAGGAAAGTGGAGGAAGTAGTAACCAGAACCCAAAAAGACAGAGCTGTGAAAAAGACTCGACTTGCACAGAAGTGGCCTTCTCTTGAAGGAGCCAACCAATGCTGGGTGACCCCACAAGGAGGAAACCAGAGGTGTAAATGCCTTGAGGACATCCTCCCCCTACAGTGGCTCTGAACCCAGACATGGAGTTCATATATGGGGGTGCCCAAAAAATGTATACACATGACTTACATTCATCTTTTGTTATCGGTATATATTATTACAATTTTAACACAGTGTTTTTCCTTTCTTAAAATGTATACACATGTTTTTCGTTAATCTAGCTCTGGAAGCAGAGAGCAGAGCGGAGATGCAAGGAGCGTGAATGCGGATCCAGGAAATCCTCACCAAGGGAAAAGATTTTATCTCCCTCATTTGGCCACAATTTGAATACAAATGCAGCCTAAAATGGAATTCATCTTTTTTTTTTCTTTTGGCCTGGGGAAAGCAGGACACTGAGGAATAGGAATGCATCTTTTGGTTATAATGCTTTGGCCCCTGACATATTGTTCCACTAGTGACAGTATTCCAGGCAAACAGAAAAACAGCAAGAAATGAAGCGTTGGATCAGTGGTGCCTTTTCTCACCATCAGCAGGCAATCAGACAGGGAGGGAGAAACACCAGCGAAAGAAAAAGGAGTAATTCTGCGACTGATGACATTTCAAAGTTTATTCCTCATTTATTATCAAAAAGGAATACGTTTAAAAATGTATATGTGACCTTCTTAACCATAAATTTGAAAAGATATACAGCAGATCCTCTGCCTCTGTCCCAGCTCTGCTCGCATGGCCCCAGCAGGAAATAAAAGGAAATCGGATAAGAGAGTAAACTTTAAAACTGTAAATGAGTATATATTGGAGACGTTGATATTTCCTCAGGGGCAGAACTGCTAACCAGTCTCATTCCATTCAGGGTTTGATAATGTGGCGAGAGTTGTCTTTGGCACAAATCATTGGTTTCCAAAAGGATGATAATAATGAAATGGCCTCGCTGCCTTTATGAAAAATGGCATTTTACAGGAATGTCTGGGCAGCTCTGAATACCTGGATTAAAAATATGAAAAATTGAGCCTCTCTAAAACATGTATTTAAACATCGCACAACTATTATAACTGAGTTGTCAAATGGACATATGACATTCCCAGTACTTAGTCCATGGTTGACACTACATGTTCACGGGAAAATGATGCAATACAATAATTTAAAATTATGTAGACAGGTGTTTGAGCAACAGGGAAACACAGCTACAAAGTGGAAATGGAGGGGATGTAGAAGGAAAAAAAACACAATTTGGGGATCTATCTTTACGTTATGTCAGAATTCAAAATCTAAGTATCAAAAAAAAATCCCTCTTAGTAACACAGGAAAAATCATATTCATTTCTAGAGCTGTAAAGTTTAATTGATTCCCCTCTCCCTCCTTATTTTTTTCCCTTCAGAGAGGGTTAAATCCAAACCTGTGAGGAGGACATCTGAGACCCTCAGACTAGGGCTCCAGGCTTCAACTCAGCCTTCTCTTCCACACAAATCTCCTCTTAGGAAACACTGACTACCTCATCTTTCTCCTGCCACCATTCCTCAACACTCTATATTCCTTAATACGCCCCCCATTCTTCTCCGCTGGCCACCCCCTCTTCACCCTTCAAGGCTCAGTGGCATTCCAATGTCACATCTTCTTGAAGTTTCCTCTAAACAGATTTGTGGTTTTCTCTTCTTGGTGGACTCACCCATTGGACAAGTATTTTTTTGAGCACCTTCATGTGCCAATCTCTGCTAGATGTAAGAAGATCCTAGTGACAAAAACTAGACATGACCTTGACCTTCACAGAACACGGAGCCCAACGGCAACGTCAGGTACCAAACCAATTAATGCAGAAGAAATATAAAGTCACAAAGGTGATAAAAGCCAAGGAGGAGAAATACGTGGAGCTATGAGGGAGCTAATAGCTGGTTTGCGCCCTGTCAAGAGATCAGGAAAGGCTTCGTTGCCATGTCAGCCAAGCACTTGACTGGTCCAATTGCAGTGATTCAGCTCCCCACCCACTAGGGCAAGAACCTCTTGAATGAAGGGCTTTTGACTTCTTGCACCTATTCCCATTTCTTGCTGAGTGTCTGGCACATAGCCGGTGCGCAATAAATTTGTTGTACAAATTTCTATTTAAAGCTCTACAATTTGGAGTGTTGAAAAGATTGCCATCTACTCTGACTGCAAATTATAACCACTTTCAAGAAAGATATATACATACATATATATATATATATATATATATATATATATATATATATATATACAAGGAAAAGAGGAAGAAAAACCTGTATGGAAGAGTTTGTGACCTGGAATATTTATACTTAGGAATATTTTTGGCTAGCAATTTAGCATTTCCTTCCTGTGGTGGTCAGAGAACTCTTGGGATGTTTGAACAATTACTGAAATGGAAAAGTCATAGATTTCCCCCTCATAGCCCACAGAGTAGCCATAGGTGTGGAATTAAAAAACAAAACAAAACAACCAAACTCATAAAATAGTGACGTATTATATGGGATGGTCACATAACTCATGGAATCCTCAGATCCTTCAAGACTCAGGTGCCTGGGACTTCACAAGCTTGGAATTTTCTTTTTCTCCTTGTTCTGAGATTCTTGCCAACTGGGACACACAATTTCACCAGCAGGGGGTACCAAACGCTGGTGAAAAGAGAGCGTGCCTGAGCCTGTCTGCCTCTGCAGGTTCATTTCTGGAGCTGAAGAATGTTTTCAGACATAGCAGTCAGAAGTTGACTGCTTCTGACAGGTGGGGACAAGGTAATGTGGCCGCGGCTCTTGGCATTCTTCCTTCCAGCGGATCACTCAGGTCTCTCCGACCTCTGCTTGTTAGCTGAGTGAGGGTAGGACGCAGGGGAAGTGCCCAGGATGGCCTGTGAGTCCTGTGATGCATTCTGAGCACCACTCTTTATAAGGGACAGTGGCAAGCGGGCTGGCTCAAGGGAGAGGCTGACTGCAGGGCAGTGAAGGCTTCTGAAATCACGCGAGGAGAGGAGGCATGTCTCAAACGGATATTTCTCATGCAGGGAGAATACCCAGGAACGCTCTCGTCACACATCCGATGTCCAGCTCTGTGTGGCGCCAGGGGGCAGGATAAGTACCAGGTTGACAAAAGGAAGACATTTTTAGCAAAGTAAAACGCCACAGGTCTCTTTTGGAAACGCCTCATGCCTGAGCTGCGCTTCTCATTTTGTTCTTCCTTAGCAACCTTCTCTTTCCCTTTTAAGGCCCAACTCAAATGTCCCCTGTTCTTAGAAGTCTTTGTCTACTCCTCAATGTTATTAGTTCCTTCCTCTTTGCGCATCAAGTTGTTGGAAAAATATTTAATGAGCACCCACTTTGTACCGATGGCTGCTACATGAAAGGAGGCCATGATGTGAAAAGCCAGACATGGCCCCTGCCCTGTTTAGGCTTTTGGAAGGAATGAACGCCTCCTCATTGGAGAAGTTCAAGCAGAGACTGAGAAACCACTTGGGAAGGAGATGGCAGGGGATTCCAGCATCTGGATTCTGCAAAACCCTTCAATCTGCTCTGGGCTGAAAGCAGGAGACCCCAACCCATTGGGGGAAGAGTCTTGGGGGTTCCACCTAGGGCTCTTCCCGGATGTGAGCCAGGCCCACTCCCTTGGGGTGACACTGATCAGGCACTCTTTTCCCTCCCCGCCAACCTGTCCTCCATTTGCATCTCTAGACAGACATTCCTGGGAAAACATAAAGATGAGAATCCTGGGGCCACAGAAATCTCTCAGGTCATAGGAGATGGACAAGAAAACACACAGCTGAGACCACTCCTGTTAAAAGCGGGCATTACATTCTTTGAAGCCAGGATGCTGCTGTGAGGACATGATTGGATCTCTAAAGTCACACACCAGAGCTGGAAGGGGGCTGAGCCAGCCTCTCAATTTATAGAAAAAGAAACTGAGGCCTGGACAGAGGAAGGGCTGAGCCGAGGCAACCGCCACATCAGTGGGGCCCCAGGCCCCAGCCCTGCTCTCTGCCTGCAACTTCAGGACTCCTGTTCCAACTTTCCTCCACCTCTCTCAAATTCAGTCCACGGGACACATGGTTCTAATCCCTTATGATGCAGTGAAACCCCATGAATCCAAACCCCACTAGCTCAGAATTACTGTCATTGAGGCTGCGGCGGGATTATACCATGTCAGAGTCGAGAGTGTACACGAGGATAGGGACATGTGCAGGGTTTATTAGGAGAACACAGTGCTCTCTTTTGTCAGCAGGCAGGGTGGGATAGCAGTTAACACACTGGCATTGGTGCCAGACAGCCTGGCATCGAAACCTGGCTCCCTCTCAGACTAGCTGTGTGAGCTCTTGCAAGTTATTCATCCCTCTGCATGTCAGCTTCCTCCTGGTGAACACAGGTCCCAGCCATGCTCCCTGGAAGATGGTTGTGAAGATCCGATGGTAAGTGGCTAGCAAAGCATTTTCCCCAGTGCGTGGTACATAGCGGGAGCTCAGTAAACGCTCTCTGGTATGACATCTTTTAAACACAGGAGACAGCCATGTTCATTGAAAGGACGTCATTATGTATTAAATATGAATCCTCGAGACCAGGTGCCCTGAAGAATGGCTGTTCTCTAGAAAACATTCCTTGATGTATTGGAGCTGTGCTTCTCAACCTCGGCTGCACACGTCATACGGGGACCTTTTGAAATTCCTGATGAAATTCTGATTTGATTGCTCTGGGGTGCAGCCTGGGCACCTGGGTTTTTAGAAGCTCTCCTGGTGAGTATAACGTGCCACCAAGCCGGAGCGCCACCGATGCAGAACCGTGGTCCTCCAAGATCAGCTCCACCTGGGAGCGTGTTAGAAATGCAATTTCTCTGGCCCCGCCCCAGACCTACTGAGTCAGAAAATCCAGGTGATTACTACGCCCTCCAGGCAATTCTAATGCCTGCTCAAGCTTGAGGACCCCAGTGTTGAGAACCCGCTCTTCAGCTGGTCTGAATAGTGAAGAGTCCCTATCATGTTTCATTAGTGAATGGAGGACCAGGAGGCAGAGGCTCTGGGTGCCAGTCTCAGGTCTCCAAATGACTAAGTGACCATGGACACATCCTTTCACCTCTCTGGGTATTGATTTCATTACAGGGGGAAATTGGCATCTAAGAGCCACGCCCAGAACCGATACATTTTCAATGACTGCTACAGGCTGTGTCCTCCTAAAAGGTGTGTTGAAGTCCTAACCTCTGGTACCTGTGCATGTGACATTACTTGGAAATAGGGTCTTTACAGATGTACTCTAGTGAAGCTGAGGTCATTAGGGTGGACCCTAACCCGATATAATTGGTGTCCTTATAAGAAGAGGGTAATTTGGATAGGGACACAGAGGGAGAAGGCCGTGTGATAACAGAGGCAGAGATTGGAGTGATGGCAGCTGCAAGCCAAGGAGCTATAACCACCACCAGAAATTAGGAAGAGGCGTGGGCGGAGCCTACCCAGAGTCTCGGGAGGAGCCTGGCCCTGCTGACACCTTGATCTCGGACTTCTACCGCCCAGCACCTGAGAGAATAAAGTTGGTTGTTTGAGCCATCTAGCTTGTGGGCTTTGTGATGGCAGCCCTAGGAAGTGAGTACAATGACCATGAAACAATCAATCCTCAATGTATTTCATCTATGTCATAAACATTTATATCGCCCTATTTCATGCCGGGCCCTATTCCAGGCTTTTATAAACACAGTGTAATAACTTCTTTAATTCTCCTAATAGCTTTATGAGGTTGAAATGAAATCTCAACTCTATGAGATCAAAGAGTAAGGAGGAGAGAGTTGAAACAATTCACCCAAAGTCACCCAGGCTTGAAGAGGTAGACCCGGGATTCAAACCCAGGCAGTCAGGCTTCTGAATGGTCTCTAAGGCTCCTTGTTATGTCACGTTCAGCCAAGGACCCACACATAACTCCGCCTGTCCCCACTGGCTCCCTTCCTCAGCCAGCTCCCCTCTGCTCCAGGCAAACACATATTTACACACACATGCACACACACGCATAGACCGTGCAGCCAGAACGCTCACACTCACAGCCACTCACATATCAGGCAGTGTACATCGTGCCTGTTCATCACCTCTGTTGGGTACTAATTCTGGGACATGGCTGGCGGGTCCTTCCTTTCCTACCTCCACTCCTTTGGGGGCTTCTCTGTGCTTCTACCAGAAGGCAAAGCTATAAGGGTAATAGCAGCAGACCTTAACACAATTTGAAAATCCAAGGGACCTCAGCCACTGCCACCATCACTTCCATCTCTCTGCTGTCGTGCCCTCCATGTCTGTGGAGCCCTCTAGGGAACCGGGGTAACTACTATTTCACCCCACCCCTGTTATTCTATCCACACCTCGTTCATATTACCACAGACCAGGCCAGACACTCGGGCAGACATGTTTCTTCCAGTCATGCTTCGAACGTCAGTTCCAGGTCATTACAGGTTACAGACGCTCAGATTCTCTGGGCTGGAAAGGCCATTAGGCTCATCCAAGTTGTTCTCCCACCCTAGCCGGAAGGCCCCGTGCAACACCCCCAGCAAGTGGATAGCTGGCCTCTGATTTCCCAACCCTAGTGACAGGGACTCATCAACTCTCCAGGCAGTCCTTCTAGGAGTGCAGCTGCCCACAGGTGACCTTCTCTGAGCTGAGGCTGCCCCTGGCCTTCTCTGATCTCTCCCTTATAGGACATACCTTTCTTCTGTTTGGCATCTTGGTCATTTGCCTGCCTGTTCTCATCATCTTTTATTATATGAACTTACAGAATGCACATGCGTTCATTTGTCTTTCCTCTGGCACCTAGTCCAGCACTTGGCACAATGTTGTAAAAGCTCTAAAAATGTTTATTTACTGACTGACTGACTGAATGCATGAATGACACTTTCAATTCCTTTATCACTGCTCTGCCTCAGATTTGAGCAGCCCCATAACTTGGACTTGACACTTTAATCTATTTCTGTAGCAAGTGTCTGTACTTGCGCTGGTCCTGTGGACGATTCTACAAGTTGGCCTTTTTCTGAAGGTGGTGCCATGGCAGTGATTCTCAAACTTGAGGGTACACGAGAACCACCTAGCGAGCGTGTTAAAGCAGGGATTGTTGGGTACCACCCACAGAGTTTCTGATTTGGGGAGTTGGAGGTAGGGCCTGGAAATCAGCGTTTCCAAGTTCCTAGGAGATACTGGGACTACACTTTGAGAGATAGTGGTCTATGGAATATCATCTCCCATCGCCTTGGGAAACCATTTATCTGCTGTCTTTTCTCCATCAGTCATTCAAACCTTATTCCCATCTCCCACCATACCCTACTCCTAAAACTGCCAATCCTTTCATCTAGGATTCCCATCTTCCTGGGACTTTATAGTAATGCGATAATAAAAAAAAGGAAATATGCATGTATTATGTAAATAACACTGAAAAACACAGCTTCATTTATTCCAGGGCATTCTCAACTTTGGTACCATTGACAACTTTGGGTGGGATAATTCTTAGTTGGGTGGGGCTGTCTTGTGTACCGCAGGATGTTTAGCAGCACCCTTGATCTCTACCCCCAGATGCTAGTGGCTTACCCCCACTCCCAGGTGTGATGATGACAAATGTCTCTGGATATTGCCTAATGTGCCCGGGTGGGAGAAGGGGGGCACAAGTGTCCCTGGTTGAGAACCGTTGGTATCTACATGTGAACGAAAGATTAACATTTAATAGATACTACCATACAAGGTCAGGCAATTAAGTTCGTGAACTCATCCTAAAAAAAGTGCTACATGCCTCATTGCTGAATATCACTACAGTCACCTTCAAAGTACTCCCCTTGGGAAGCTATGCACCGACACCAGCACCTAGTCCACCCTTCAAAGCAAATTTGGAACTCTTTTTCTGGAATGGCCATCAGAGCTGTCATCGTATTATCCTTGATGTCCCGAATGCCATCAAAATGTCTTCCTTTCAATATTTCCTTTATCTTTGGGTAAAGAAAGAAGTCATTGGGGCCAGGTCAGGTGAGTAGGGAGGGTGTCCCAATACAGTTATTTGTTTACTGGGTAAAAACTCCCTCACAGACAGTGCCGTGTGAGCTGGTTGCATTGTCGCAATACAAGAGCCGTGAATTGTTGGTGACGAGTTCAGGTCGTCTAACTTTTTTCACGCAGCCTTTTCAGCACTTCCAAATAGTAAACTTGGTCAACTGTTTGTCCAGTTGGTAGAAATTCATAATGAATAATCCCTCTGATAGCAAAAAAGCTTAGTCACATCGTTAAACAAGTTCGGAAACTTAATTGTCAGATCTCATATGCTTGTACCTTGAAAACATCTGTAATCCTCATAGCAACACTCTAAGGTGGTGACAATTTCTTTTGTTTTATAGATGAGGAATCCCAGGCCCAGAAAGCTTAATCTTCAATTCATAAAACAGGTAAAGGGGCCAGGTGGTGTGTGAATCCTGGTTCTCCAGCCGGCAGAGCCCTGCTCTCTCCCTCAGCCTGCTCTGCTCCTTTTCTTGAAGAGCAAACGATCACTTACAGCCTCATAAATGTCTAACAATAGGGGACCGGTTCAGTAAATTATAGTGCATCCCCTGGATAGAATATTATGCAGCTATTAAAATGATGGAGTGCCATTAAAAATGAAAACTATGTTACAACATGGAAAAATGCTAACTGTATTACATTAACTTTAAAAAAATAGCAAATAAAACTGTGTCTACAATGTGATTACCTCTATGAGAAAGTTCTCGTATATCTATGCTGAGGTGTTAGATTGAAGGTATTAAGGATAATTTTCTTGTCTTCTTTCATATCCATTGTTATCAGAATGTCTTTGCGATCATTATTTTTAAGTAGCAGAGTAACGAGATTCAAGATGTTTGATTAACCATACATCCTTCTTCCACCCGAGTCAGTGGAATTACAGCTTCTTTATTATTTTTTTTAAATTTTATTAAATTTATTGGGGTGACATTGGTTAATAAAATTATATAGGTTTCAAGCGTACAATTCTATAATACATCATCTGTATATTGCATTGTGTGTTTACCACCCCAAGTCAAATCTCCTTCCATCGCCATGTATTTGGCCCCCTTTACCCTTTTTTACCGCCCCCCCAATCACTGCACTGTTGTCTGTGTCTATGAGCGTTTGTTTGTTCATCTTGTTCATTTGTTGCTTTCAGTTTCGTCTCCCATATGAGTGAAATCAAATGGTTCTTGACTGTTTCAGCCTTACTTATTTTGCTTAGCATGATATTCTCAAGATCCAACCATGTTGTTGCAAATGGCAGTATTTCATCTCTTCTTATGGCTGAGTAGTATTCACTGTATCATTGTACCGCATCTTCTTTATCCAATTAAAGCTTCTTTAAATCCTTTGAGTATGGCAGGGGTTTAATACACGCTTCCTTTACCCCCAAATAACACTGTTGCACGTCTGTTTCTGAACCAGGACACCTCCTCTTGCACTGACCAGCTTCTCCCAAGCACAGCAAGCTGGACGTGCAGAAGAAACTGCCTCGGAAAGCATCGGTGTGGATCATCAGGGAGCTGGGGCTGCAAGAAACATGCTGTCTGTGAGTAGCAGATGTGTCGGTCTGTCAGAGGGTGCTCAGCGGTGCACTGGTCTCATGCATTATGCATCAACGGTGGCCTGGCACCCTGGCCCTGCCGTGCGGGAGAAGTCTTGCATAAGGAACATCTGATGAACTGATTGGAATGTCAAAATGTCATTAAGGATAAATGAATGAATGTGTTCCTTTGGCAGTAAGAGGCAATGCCAGCAAGACAACAGGCAGCCGGCGGGCTGTTCCCGAGCCCAAGACAGACGGCACGTGCAATGGAGATTCATGGTCTTTAGGTAACGTGAGGTGCTTTGCAGGGAGAAGAATCAACAGAAATGCTCCAGCACTTAAGTGCTGTAAAATCACAAGCATGAGATAAATTAATTAGTGTACACCAGGAAGGCGACTGGTCTGTCTGCACTCCTGGGGACAGCTCGAATGGATGGCACTGGGCTAGAGATGACAGGTCTCAACACCAGCCTCCTAAAGAAAGCAATTGAATTTAATGTGCAATCGTAAACTGCAGCTGATGGAACAAGAAGTCTGGTCTGCGTTTGTTTTTTCATGGATACCATTTCTGTCTACAGCGTCAAGCTCTGTGGGTCAAGCGTCTTAGGTGATGGGGAGACTGGGATAGCTGCCACTTGCTTCTAAAGCCACGGGAGGAAATTCTAGTGCCTCAACACAGGGGGCAACTCTCAGCGAAGCCTGACCGCCCCCATGGCATCCTAGATCAGGGCTTGTCCATTATCCTAACAGGAGGCTCACTACCTCACATTTATCTTGTTCTATTGTTAGACAAGCATTGTTAGAAAGTCCTTCTTTATGTTTCCCTTATATTTTTTTCCTCCTTGTAACTTAACAACAACAACAAAAAGCAACAAAAAGAATATTTAATGCTCCTGTGCTGGGCACCAGGCATGGGGCTCCAGTTATTTCAACCTTATCTTGCACCATCCCCATGTTACAGTATAGGAAACTGAAGGCTAGAGACGGGGAGAGAGATGCTCAAGACCACACAGCTAGTACATGGCACAGCCCAGATTCAGACCTAGGCCTGCCTCCAACCAAGTCTCAACATTTTAACTACCACGCAGTTCTAAGTTCCATAACCTCTACTCGTGGAACACAGCCTGGCTTGTAGAGCACTGCAGAATGTAAAAAGGCAAGACAGATGGGAACGAACGTTTTTGAGTCCATATTGGGCATTTTGCTAGCACCTGGCCTATGTTAGTCAACCTAACCCATCTTTCATGCAGCAGCCCTTTGTATGTGAAGTAAGTTAACTATTTCTCCAGCAGAGACCTCTCTTTCCTTGCCTTATTTTTTTTTGGTTCCGTGTACATTTACTTATTGTTTTAATATACAAAAATCAATATCAATCAATGTTAACAATGGACAATGAAAATATGAAAAAAATATCATGTATAAAAGCATGAAGAAAATGCAACATTCAGGTATAAATGCCCTGAAACATGCATGGGACCTACATGCAGAAAACTACAAGGGGACAAGGAAAGAAATCAAAGCAGATCCACGCAGATGAAGAGGTGCAGCATGTTTCTAGGCCAGAGGACTCAACATTAAGATGTCGATTCTCACCATATTCATCTCCAGATTCAATGCATGCCGAATCAAAACTTGGCAGGGTTTCTTGCACGCTGATTCTAAAATGCCATTGTATGCTTATTTTTAAAGATAGAAGTGTGTGTGTTGTGTGTGTGTGTTGGGGGCGGGGGGAGGGGGCGCTCCAAACCCCAACTGTCCAGAAAATGAAAGCTGATACCTGTTGTCATGTTAAACATTGCAATCATCTGGATACATTTCCTAATAGTTATCTCTCTGTGTCTGGCATAGCTGAGTGTGAATGAAATCCTCTCCATGGCACAATGCCGTTTATAAGACACCATAACCAAAAATACGTTAAGGGAAAAGAGGTCCTCTATAAAATGAAAAGTGGGACTCAAGAGGCTTGTTTTCAAAAACAAGCCCGACCCCAACCTTTCTTTAATCTTTGTCCTAATGACCCCAATGAAGATGATAAAATTTCATGCAATCATAAAAAGATGAATAATCTTTGCTCCTGTTTGATTCGCATCCTATTTATGCAGTGAGTGTATTTAAAGGAATAAAGTGTTGGTACAGGTTTTTTTTTTTCTTCTACCCTTACAATTTGGAGCAAAGGTTATAAACTTTCAGGTAGGGACCAACTTTTTTTTTTTTAAATTACACCCCTCACAAAGTGATACCCCCGTCTCCCAATCTGCTACCCCTCTGACATCATATATAGCTGTTACAATTCCATTGACTCTATTCCCTATGCTGTACTCCATGTCCTGTGACTATATATATTATATATATATATATATATATATATATATATAAAATTATAGTTGACATTCATTAATATTCAGCTTCAGCTTCAAGTGTATACTGCAGTGGTCAGGCACCTACACTGTCCATGAAGTGGTCTCAGACGGACACTTGTCTTATTAGGGAGACCAACTTTGAACCTTATTTGTCACATATTCTATGTCAAGGGTCGGCAGACTTTTGAGGCGGAAGAGCCGTCAGGGGTCAGGAAACTGTGGCTCATGAACTGTGGCTCTGAAGTAAAATTTAAAATGAAAATAAAACTATCATAGTTTCATTTATAATTTTTTTACAGGATATTATTCACATAATGGTGATTATGAAAAAATATATGTATGACTCTCGAATCATTTTTAAATTGTTGTGAGGGACAGGATTGGCTCTTCCAGGGGTCGGCAAACTTTGGAGACGGAACGTACCCAAAGAGCCACAGTTTGCCGGCCCCTGTTCTATGTGGTCTTAGAGGGTGTGATTCTTATTGGCTTTGCTACCTTGTAAAGTAGCTTCCTTCAGAATCCTTGTCACACACACTTTCCCACCCATGATAAGGACACAGCAGGAGTAACTGGCAACCCTCCGGTCCACGGATCTTTATAGAGCTCATGCGCCTGTGTGGTGAGCCTTCATTTCCTTACATTTAAATGACACTTCCTCATTGGAGCGACCTGAAGGTTTCATGAGACATCTATATGAAAACATTTTGTAAGCTGCAGAATATGAGTAGACATAATACTATAAAATATAAAGCACCGTAACGTAATAATAGCTACCACGTACTGAGCACCTACTGTGCACCAGACACAGAACCAGATGTCGTCCATGCATTACCCTATTTTATGAAATCCTGGAAAATCCCCACAGCAACCCTCCAAATTTAGTATGACAGTCCCTCTTTTACAGATGAGGAAACAGAGGCTTGCAGAAGTTAGGTTAGAAAGTGGCAGAGTCCAGGATTCAAACCCAAATGCAGCAGTCCCTGCTGTTTCCACTCTAATAATGCTGCTCCTAGGCATTGAGTATTATTTTCCTCACCTTTCAGAGCTAAGGGAAAAGCAGAGTTTAATACCATTAAGGAGTGGGTGATGAAATTACAAAAGTACAATGTATTAAGCAAACTGCACCCAGCCTAGAAGGCTGGAAAACCCCTGCACAGTTTTGGGGGGTGCACATACTCAGATGCAGCCATGGATCTCCCGGAAAAACCTTAGATCCCACATTTTCATGGCAGGTTTGCTGTGTAAAGCAAAGATAAGACAGATGCATAGTATAAAATCCCATATCAGCCATATCTGAGCTGAGATTTTTCCACCAGAAGGTGCCTCCTTGGCAGTAGATGTCCAAATCATGAATGACATGGGGAAGAAAGAATAAGGTAAAATATAGACGATCTTAGCTTTTCTCCATTTCTAAAAAAAGTACAATGTTGCTAAGCTGTTTTCCAAAACAAAACAAGGCTTCCTGAGTCTTGAGGCTCAATTTGGCTTATAACCTTAAGGAAACCATATTTTCATTCATTACAAAAATCAAATCTCCCATTAAGCACAGGGTATTGACCACACTAATCTTTTAGTTCTTTCACTTAAAAAACATGGGTGGTTGTAATATACCCAAATTCCCACCCTCGGGATATTCTGCCCAGTGGTTCAAAGCCATTGGAATGAAAAAGTGCTCTAGAAAGAGGCTCAGCTAATGCTCTTTTATTCCGCTAAAAAGGAGATTTCATGAATGGATGTACTGGGCTCCTTGAGGTATCATTGATGAAGAGAATGCTTATGTACAAATATTTCTCAGGAGGCCGATCATTGCTGAGGGGTCTTGACTCCCCATAGTACACCAACACCACGATGGGGAGTGATTGTTATGAGAAATTAAAATACTATTTAAACATGAGCCTGGGGTGCTTTTGCTATTCATTAAATGGCATGTACACATTTATGAACAGCATAAGGATTGTCTACTTCAATATTGAAAGGAAGAAAATGGTGCCGTCAGATAGCATCCTCTCTTCTATAGACTGTGCCCTCCAAACTCGGGTTCCATCTTCAGAACCAAGGCCCTGGCTGTTTGATGACCCTGGGGGACCAAATTCTCAACTGAGTTTCCAGGTTAAGTGGCCAGAACGAGACCTCACGCTCATCTTCCGAATGCCTAGATCGCATGACCCTGGCTTCTCAAACTCTCCCAGATGGGTGGTTCTCCACCATGGTGTCAGATTAGAATAACCTGGGAACTGTAAAATGTCTAGGCATCACTTGGGGACCAATGAAATCAGTTCTCCAGTCTTGCTTAATAGGTTGTGGCTTGTGATCCCCTCTTTACTTGACTGTCCTCCCGAAACATACACCAACTCTTCTGAGTTCTGTTCCCGGGAGGGAGGCGACATTTCCAATGGGACTGTCCAGAACACGGTGGCCCCTTCTGCATTCTGAGAACCATGCCTCTTTTAAGGCAGGTTTTGGCAGCCATATCACAAAAAACAAGCCTATCTCCCAGCCCCTATATTTAGAAGTAACCACAGTAGTCCTTATCCCTTCGACTCCAGCTGTTTTTCTACCTGCTGGTCTACAAAGTCTTCTTGTGTTAAAATGACACTGTCTACTGCTGACCAGAATCATTCATTAACTCTGATCCCTCTCCTTGATATCAGCAGGGATGGACACCAGGAGGAGGGGGTGTCCGACTCAATTGGCCCAGAGAAGAAAATTTGTAAAGTTTAAGAACCACCATCTCAGTTGTCCTACTTCATTCTGTCTGACAAATTCTCCTTCCATGTAGCTTAGTTTGGTAGTCACGACCTCTATCACCCTGCCTTCGCCGACACACCCGACTGCTGCTGTGTTCTAGCTCAGCTCTACCATTCAATGCGTGACAATTCCCTGGGCACATACAATATATGATCGAATTTCTTGAGATAATCCCATGAATTGAACACTATCATTCCCATTTTACAGATTAGAAATGGAAACTCAGAGAGTTTAGGCTTCATAGCTGTTAGGTAGTGGAACTGGGATTCAGAGCTGAGAGAGAGAGAGAGAGAGAGAGAGAGAGATTTAAAAAGTAAAGCCAAAAGGAAAAGTGGGTGAACGTGTCATTTCTTTGGGGAAATATCTTGCATCTGTGCTCATGGTATCCTTCTTCGAAGCAGAATCAGTGACTTCCTCATTTCGTCATGTCGTCACTGTTCCTTTTTCATGTACTTATAACATTATTTGATAACTATTTGGTCACATGTCCAAGTTGCCTTTTAAGCTGTGAGCTCCTTGAAAGAAGCGTATTTCTTTCTAAATTCTTAATACCTCGCTCAGGGCTTAGCACAAAGGGATTACTCAGTAAATACTCATGAGTTGAAAGACTCTGTCATTTAAACGTCATAGCTGTTCTAAAATGTGCTGTTATTACCTCCATTTTACAGATGAGAACCTGAACCTGAGATGGAGTGAAGTGACTTAAGGAAAACTGTGGGGCCAGATTGCCCAGGGCTCATTCCTGCGCCAGCCATCTGTGCAATAACATCTTGCTAAGCCTCTCCAGGCCCAGCCAGACAACTAGGTAATAGGTGCGGAGGCACTTTGGAAGAGAGAAAACTGTCCATACAAACAAGATGCAATCAGTATCATCATCATCGTGGTGGAACTTAACTAAAGCACTTCCTTCCGTTAAAAGTACTATGCTGAAACGCTTAGAAAGGCATTCTCCAGTTTGTGTATCTCAGAATCCCATCTTTGCTACACCCCCAGCTGCAAGAGTCCTGCCCACTTTGGGGCGGCTCACTGAAGGCCAGCCAGCACTTACAGACTTAAACCCCTTCCTGCCCTGAGCACACACTGCCACGGGGCACTGTGACTGGGCCCTTGGAAACCTGGTTCTCTCCTCTGGCTGGCTCAGTGAAAGGATCTTCCCACGGTCTCTCCTGTGCTACCCCATGAGTTCCCCCAGGCAGGAGCTCTGTGTGAAGATGTGTACAGCCCTTGTGCCCAGCACGGGTACCGGGCGAGAAACAAATGCCTATGAGTGAGGGATTGCCCACGGAAGGACTTTCTAGTTTACTTATCATCAGTGGGCAACAAAGCGGCGACTCCAATGAGCTGGTATACAAGGTATCCAGAGGCAATGATGCTGGGGAGGGCCACACCACGTGCTCACATCCACGTGTCTCCCGTGGCCAAGCTGAGGAAAAGCGACTGGGAATGCCATAAGTTGCGTTTCCTGAGAATTAGACTCTGAGAATTAGATTGACATGGGGGAGATGAGTTAGGAGGAGCTTCTGGAAGGAAAGGGAAAGTGAGGGAAAGGAAGGGAAGGGAAAGGGAAGGAGTAGGCGGAAGGAGAAGGTGAATGGTGATGGAGTTGCAGTGATGGCTGGAGCCCATCCCATTAGAAGCTCTGAAGCAGGGGTGATTTTTATACCCCTGTGTTGATCAGCTACTGGATGACCTTGAGGGAGGCAGCTCTGAAGGGCAAGTAGTTCCAAAGGGGGCTGTTAACCAAGCATTGTCTGCCTGCAGCAATTCTGGCAACTCGGGGGGGGGTGTCACCTTCGTTCCCGAAGGGGGATCTGAGTGGTACATCACAACGTCCCTGGCAGGAAGTTCTCTTTCCAACCATATTGCAGTAGGTCACCCCTCTCAGCGGAGAACCCCCCACACTCTTTTATAGCTTCTGTACAAAGTTCGAATGTGTTTACAGAATAGAAGCACTTAGAATCACAGACAGACCTTGCTAAGCCTCAAGACACCCTTAATGCCTGGCTGGTATTAAAACACGGTATAAGCTTAAAACTGAAGGATGCACATCTTTTGCCACCTGATTAAGGTGACAGGTTCTGACTTATAGATTTGCTGTTTGGTATTCATGACTGATGGGTTTAGACTCAAATTCAATACAGTAAACAATAAAGCATCCATTCTGTCACAATCCCTCTCCAAATCTGCACAAATCTGTACACACGATGTACCCGGTGCATTTATATTATCTTGTGGCAGCAGCACTCGTTAATTTTATACATTTATAATTGTGACGTGCAAGTACAACACTGAGAAGCCTACAAACCAATATCAAGTTACAAAACAGGTGATCTGAACGCCTGCCATCCCCAGATGCCAAATGAAATGAAAACGGATATAAACTAACTTCTAGAGAATGGAATAATATCACTCAATGGGAGATAAAACAAAATGGTGTGTGTGTGGGGCATAAACCTCACACCTACGCCGGCTTGTGTGTTTTCATTCACATGGTCAGCACAATCTTAACGATGCCTGATTTGTTCTGGGCTCCATGCTAGTCATTGGGATATAAAGGATGAGGACTCCACAGCCTTAGTCGATATGGAGAGAGCTGTGCAAACACACCAAAGGCAGGGTAACCTGAGAGAGGGGTTCACGAGTGAGTCAATGGGTGAATGCACAAAAGGCAAAGGTGACACCAAAAATATGTGCCCAGGACTATGGATAGGGCCTGTGCGAGTTGGGGAGGACCACCTAAAGAAGAGAATAACCATTTTCCCTTTTTACAGATGCTGGAATTTTCCAGGCACAGAAAGCGCATAGGCATGCCAGAAAGAGGCCACAGCAGGTGCCAGGGTGCAATCCTGAGAAAGGGACAGTTATAGCAGGGTGCTGGGAGGATCGCAGAAGAGAAGTTGTTCTCAAAGTCAGCATGCAAAATGATCATCTGAGATGCGTGTTAGAATGCAGGTTTCCAGGCTACACTTTCAAAGGGACTGAGTGGGCAGATCTGGGGGTGGGGCCCCAGAATCAGAATTCTCACCCAGGTCCTCCCCTCGGCTGAATGGCTGGCGGTGGCATGGCAGCCATCTCTGACTTGCCTTAGAGTTTTCACCTGTCGACATGTTTGCAGTTAGCTTTGGGTAATTCATACTTATCATTTTTAAATGGTTTCCTTCTATTCCTATTTTTTCTCCATTTTCACTGGAAGTGACACTGACGAGGTACATAAAATGCTTTTTTTGTTTTCTCTCAGTATAATCATTTAAAAATCTTCTTTAAATGTACTGAGGCGATGATATTTGATTTGCAACAGCGTCTGATGCAAAAAGGTGTGTGCGTTTGAGAAAAGAGGGCAGTTTCTTACTTTGGTTGAGGACCTATTATGTTCTAGGCAGTTTCCAAATGTTATTTCGTTAAATGCTTGCAAGATCTCTGTGAGATATGTCTTTTTAAATCCCCACTTAACATATTAGGAAACTGCGACTGAGAAAAAGTTGAGCGGCTTGTCCAGGTCACAGATGCTAACAGGACCAAAGGCTGCCTTCATGCCACAGAAGCAAGGAAGGTACAAGGTCTGGAGTTATCTAAAAATCATTGCTATCTGCTTTCTTTTGAAGAACAGATTATCTCCCTGTTCACGCTAGCTGTCATGTCTTTTAATTTCATCTTGTTCTTTCATTCGTTCCACATACATTTACCAGGCGTTCACTGTGCATGTTAGGGAGACTCTGTGGAATACCCCAATGAACAAGAAGAATCCTTAAGACACATCAGCTCCCGCCCAAGATAACAAAGTAACTGCAGTGAGAGTTCAGAGAAAAAGCGATTCCTGCAGAAGGAGGCAATCACAGAAGACTTCCTGTAGGAGCCAGTGTTTGATGTGAACCTTGGAGAATAGCTGCAGGATTTGAATATGCTGACATGGGGAGAGAGGAAGGATCTGGGGAGAGCCGAAGCGTTCCAGAGTGTCTGCAGACAGGGAGCAGCTCAGATCACGCTGTTCCGGCTCTGTGACACTTGCACAGGCGCTCGTCCAAGGCTAAGTGAGACAGTTACGTGCTCGCTCTCTGCCAGAGCGGTTGGTAAACATCTTAGCGCTTTCAGAAGAACGGCTGCACTAAAATGTCTCTGTTCGAAACAATTACTGTGCCCATCACACACTTTGAGGTAAATTAACCTGTGAACACACGTCAACTCTTAATATCCTTTTAAAAAGCAGACACGGAATTTGTTGGTGCTGCTTTACTCTGAAAAGGCCAGAAACAAATTCTAGGGAAGCATTTCTGTCAGCTCAGAGCATGAGGAATACATCACAGCTACTATTTGTAAAATACCTACTTTCTGTCAGCCACATTACATGTATACTATGTTATCGCCCCGCCTGAAAATGCTGGAAAATCACTACTGGTATCACCATTTTGCAGATGAAGACACTGAGGCTCAGAGTGGTTCCGTGATTGTTCAAGGTCAGAACAACCTGATGGGAAAGGCAGACCTAGAATTGTTATCTAGGCCTGATGCCAAAGCCCACATTCTTCTCACTGTGTGTGTGTGTGTGTGTGTGTGTGTGTGTGTGTGCGCGCGCGCGCGCGCGCGCGCGCACGCACAGGACAATGAAGGACCCCATTCTAGACTTTCCTGTGTCCTTGGGTCCCCAGATCCTTCTATCTGTAGCTCTTTTTATTCTGGTCATTGACACTCTTTTAGTCACCCCTCACTCTAACCCCTCAGCTACCTCTGATCTGGCAGCCCATTGCTTTTGACTCTGACCATGTGACAAATCCCCAGCACAGCAATGACAGGACTGTCCCAAAGGCCTCCTTGCTAGCCAGGAATAACAACCACTTCTCGTCCCTAGAAAGGCGCACAACACAGAAGCCCTACAGGCAGCCAAGACTTGCATTTGAATCCTGGCTCCCCCACAGCCTGGCCAAGGGCTCGCCAAGCACACGGACCAGGCAGGAGTCTCCCCACCCCCTGAAGAACAGGGTTAGGTGAAAATTATGAGTAGGGGGTATGTGGTCTTGGGTTCATGCCCTGGCCCTGCCACATCCTGACTGTGGGATGGAGACAAGTCCTCAAACCTCAGTCTTAACGTCTAAATCAGCGGTTCTCAACCTTCCTAATACCGCGACCCCTTAAAACAGTTCCTCATGTTGTGGTGACCCCCAACCCTAAAATTATTTTCGTTGCTACTCTAGAACTGTAATTTTGCTACTGTTATGAATTGTAATGTAAATATCTTTTTGTTTTCCGGTGGTCTTAGGCGACCCCTGTGAAAGGTCATTTGACCCCCAAAGGGGTTGCAACCCACAGGTTGAGAACCGCTGATCTAAATAAACTCAACACAATAGCATGTGTCTCACAGGGCTTGTAAGCTTTAGATGAGCCTGACATAAGGTAGCTACCAACAGGTAACTCTTTTCAACTTCCCCCTCTTTCTAGGCTGGGTCAGGTTGCTTTATTCACCTTTGTGTCCACAATGGCAAACATAAGGTGCAGCCTATAGTAGGAGCTCAATAAAGGAGGATGAATCTTAAACCCTGTCCTCTCTCTATTTCAAAAGCCTAGGGCAGGGTTTGGCAAACTACGGCCCTCAGCATGCTTTTGGCCCACTGTCTGATTGTTTAAGATAAATTTTATGGAAACACACCCATGCTCATTCATGTAGATTGTTTATGGCTGCTTTTGAATTATGTCAGAGTTGAGTAGGTGCAACGGAGACCAGATGAGCCAAAATATTTCCTACTGCCTCCTTACAGGAAAAGTGTGTGGACCCCTGGTCTTGTGCATGAGACCTTTCTATGCGGGAGCCTTGAGGGTCTCTTTGTTTGAAAAATGAATTCTCTTGCTCCCACCCAACCCACATTTGGTGTCCTTTTTCCCTGGTTTGTCTATTTTCTCCTTAGCTCTCTCTGCCAATCCATAATGTCTATACTACTTACTTTTCTTCTATATGTTGTTTATTTTCTATCTACTCCATTAAAAAGCTCCACATGGGCAAGGATTTTTGTTTGTTGTACTCTTATACCCCAGACGCTTGACCAGTGTCTACCACATCAGCGGGCACCCCAGAAATATTTGTTGAATGAATAAACATGATTTTATGGAAGAGATGGTTTAACCAAAGTGTGTTGGAAGCTCTGTCTCATGGACAATTTTGAGGGCTTTCAGAGGGACCAGATGACTCCCCAACTCCTGTGAGGAGGATATTATTTTTCCCATTTTATAGACGGGACAACTTAGACTCTGGTTAAGTCAGCGCTTCTGAAATTTTAACATGCACGTGAGTCACCGAGGATCTTGTTACAATGCAGGTTCTGACGCAGTAGGTCCGAGCTGGGACCCCAGGTACTGCAGTTCCAGCAAGCTCCTGGGTGATGCTAGCGCTGTTGGTCTATGGACCACCCTTTGAACAGAGAGGGTTTAAGGCACCTGCTCAGGGTCTATATCTAAGATTTGGTGGAGTGGGGTTTTGAATCTGGAGGTCATAGAGGTCATCATTCCCCCGCCCCCTCTTCTCCATCTACACGGACGCCTCAATCCTCTGGTCTCTCACAGACCTGACCCTCCTACCCTCCTAGGCTGCCCCCTGTCCCCAGACACTTGGCCTTCAGACCTTCCCTTCCATAGCCACCATCTTCAGCATCTTCTGCCTCTTCCTTCTCACAGGCTCCTCATCTTTACGTACCCATGTGCCCAGGACTCTCTGGCCCCTCAAGTGGCTAATCTCATGTTTCTCCACTGTTTTAGAGTCCAGTAGTTAAAAAGAAGTATTCCTCTTGGGCTCCAGACAAGTTGGTTTCCTTTGCCAACCCTACTCCATGACCAGCTCAAGTGACTACTGATGGCCAAATGTCAGGGCCGTGGCCACGCCCTCTACTTCCATCTCTCTCCAGCATCTCTGCTATTGTCAATCCCCCCTTCTGCAATGGCCTCCTCTTGTGCTTCTTGTGGTTCTCCTCCTATTTCTCTGGCTGCTTTGCCAGGTCCTCTCTTCCTTTGAATCTTTAGCCAGGGTCAGTTCCTGGGCTGGCATGAGTTTCACACTCCAGGATCTATGACTTAGAACCCCATGTTTCCATCAGTTGAAAGGCCCGTGTTTATCACTGTACCTTGAAGTACAAGTACCTGTGTCTCTGTTTCCTACATGCCCACACTGTTCGTGTTTGAGTTCATGAGCGTACCCAGCACAATGCATGGTATAAAGTGGGCACCTAAAGACTGTACTACGTACACTGGCTAACACACTGAGGGGTGAGGTGCCCAGAGGTTGTGATGGGTCATTCCATGCCCACAGCTACTGTGGGACATTGATGCCATAAGAACCCCTGGAAGACCAAGGACCTCCCAGAGGCCACCACTAGTGCCCTAACCCCTTATGGTTTCTGGAAGGGGAAAGAAAGAAAAGTCACATTTCATGAGTGCCAACTTGGTCATAACATAAGCACTTTACAAAATTGTGTCATTCCCTCTTCAGGGTCACTCTATGAGTTAGGCATATTGCCACAATTTTAGAGCTAAGAGGAACGAGGCTCAGAGAGTTCAGAAATGTGCTCAAGGCTGCAGAACAGGCGAGTGATGGAGACGGGGCTTGAACCCAGAGCTGCATGATTGCTAAAGCCCATTCTTTTTTGTGCCATAGCAACAAAACCCCATATTGCTTCCTACTTCTATCCCGTTACAGATGCTCTTTCCTCTGCTCAGCATCCTTATTCCTTTGGGTAAAATCTGTCTCTAAAAACACTGATAACTATCCCTTGCCCCATTAAAAAACTAGTGAAGCAGCTAAGTGCTCTTATACCACCTCTCACTCGACATTTTAAGTATTTGATTTTATGTGAGTCTCTCAGGTAGGCTTAAGCACTGCTGGGGTATGGCTCAAAGTCTTGGTCATCTCTGCAGCCAGTGTCTGGAACATAATGTGCACATTCAATGCGTGTTTGGCCAATGAATAAACGAACAAATGAAGCAAGTTCTCTAGTACTTCTAGTGTTGGTGGTGGGGTTCCATTGGCTTCTATATAACATGAGGGTAGTGGGGTCAGAATCTTATCTGCGCATTACATGGGCTTATTGACCTGTGGACCTAAGCACTGAGCAGAGGGGCTGAGGGAGGCTCTTGTTAGTTCCATCTCCATCTGTGAAGGCTTCAGCAGATGATCATTGACAGACATGGCCTCTCTCACAGGCTGGGTTTCCCCGGGGTGGAGGACAACATGGGATGGTGGGACAATATACTTTACCAGGAGACAGGCATTTTGAAGTTTAATCCCACTTTTTTGCTAACGGCATGTATGATTTCACATACCTCTTTGGACCTCAATTATAAAATATGGAAAATGTATATTAGGAAAATGGGACTAATTCAGTGATTTTTTTAACTTTTCATTACCAAGGACTTACTTATGGAGTTTTTCCTCCTTGACCCTCATGTTTTGAAAATATCTGGTTTAATAATGAGAAAAATCATCATCATTTATTTAGAAAGTACAATAAAAAATTGACAGGCAATTAGCCATCTATAACTACCAACCATTTATAACTACCGCTGATAGCTTGAGATAACTAATGTGAAAATCAAACAGATAATTCAAGCACAAAGCAAATACCTTAGATGTCACTGTGAAGCTGTTTCTAGATAAAGTCATGATCCCCTGTAGACTTCCTGAAACAGTAGAAACAGCTAAGGAATCTCTAACCTTTGGGACTGTAGGGCTACCTGTTGTTCCCCAAGTGGACACAAATGGACTCTGAAGTGGCTGAGATCTGTGATTCTGTTTTATGTGAGCAAGTCTTGTAGGAGAATTGTTTGGCCTCTTGCTGGAAGTTGGGGGTTTCTAACTAGAAAATCACACTGACTAAGGAAAAACAGCCCTTCACATCTCCAAAAACGGAAAAAAATCCAAGATGGCAGAGACATAACAGACATGAACAGTGACAGTGCATTTTCAAATGGAAAACATCTACGCAAAATAAAAACTTTGGGGCTACAGATGATTTAGACAGAAGTGAGGATGAGGAACCAACAGACACTTGGTTGGTGCAGGAAATGCATGCTACAGTTTCCCTTACAGGGCACAAAGCAAAGTTAATTCCGGGTCGATACTTACAAGTAATAGGAGTAGGAATAAGCATTTCTTCTATATATTGATGGGCAGTCAGATGAAGGAAATGTCCAAAAAGGGGGAAAAAGAAAAGACAAATAAACAAGAATTAGATTTATATGAAATCTTGATTCTTAGAAATACACATAGTATTTCAGTATCCCTCGGCTCAAGGAGATGCACGTTTCTCTACTAGTTATCTTTGCTGAGAATCAGACAGTTCCAGTGGTAGAAAAAATGAGAGTGATCTCGCCTATGATGGAGAAACTCACAGAGGAAGCCACATCTCATGCTGGCTGCTTTAAGTTGTTTGAAAGTTTTCATGGTCAACTAAAACTAGCTTCATTATAAATGTGACTTTTTCGTCTTCGGTCAGGTTTCTGTGGCCTTCTAGAACTAGTGTACTGCTCTTCTACATGACAGCGCTCCTATGATCTAAGGAAAACCATAATGACTTCTATCTTCTCTGTTTCAGCTCAAACCACACCAGAGTCTGGTTAGTAAGGTCATGCCAAAAGCAAGGAAATCATGTAGCGAGCATCCAAGATGGCTCCCTAACAACCCACACTTCCCAATACTCATGCCAACGTGTAGTGCCCTCCCACATTGAATCAAGGCTGGCCCTGTCTGACCAATAGAATGTGACAGGAGTTACATTTTGGGGACTTTCTAGGATAGGTAAAAACAAGAAGCCTTGCAGCTCTGTCCAGGTCTTTGCAACTCTTACTTAGAACCCTCCAGGTAAGAGTATCCTGAGGTTGCCATGTTGGAGAGACCATATGAAGAGAATAAACAGAGAGGCCCTAAGACTGCATGAAGACAAAGCTATCCAGCCAGCCCTCAGCAGTCCCAACCCCAGCCTACTGCATTATGCCAACCGAGACCCTGGATATCATGGAACAGAGACAAGTCATTCTCATCAAGCCCTCACCAAAGTGCAGATTCATGAGAGAAGCAAGTCACTAAATGCATGGCTTATTGTGAAGCCATGACATTTCAGGGAGTGGTTTGTTACATGGCAGTAGATAACCAGAGCAAAATTCCAACTTCATGAAAGAGTGCTGCCCTAAGAGGGAGGAATTCCAATCTTCAGCCCGAAAACACTACAACTGGAATAAACGCTCTGTGCCTTCACGCCCTTGTCTGACCCTTAGATGAGTGGAACTAGATCAGTGGTTTTCAAACTGTGTTTCCAGGCACCCTGGGGTTCTGCAGAACAGCCTTATTGTAATGAGGCAAGAGGAGATACTGAGCAGGGGGGGCTGCTGATCCCCCACTATCCGCCCAAGCCAGAGCTCCTCCATTTTTCTCTCTTTTATAACCTGGAGCTTCATTTAAAATTTCACATGACTAAGAGTTCCACTCTTCAAAAGAAAGCTTGAAAAAAATCACCGCCTGCAATCTCTTTCTGATGTCCCGTCTAGCTCTTGGCTTTGGAATAATAAACAACTCAAATTACTCCATGATAGTCCCTTTGTTATAACTTTTCATATTTTGTAGGAAAAAAAAAGTAAGAATGCTTTTATTTTACGGACTCAGTTACACTGACAATCACTGATACATTTGTAGGTTGAGAAAAAATGCTGAATAATTCAGGTTCCCAAATATCCATCTGAGTAGGCAAGAAGAATTCCTTCCCTCTTGAGTTATTTGGTTAATTGCAAACATTATCCCATTTGCTTGGCACAGGAAGATACGGTCTTTGTACCTGAAAAGTGGGGACATGTCCTCAAGGGCCTCAAATTCCCCCCTCTCAAGTAGGAACTGGCCAAAGCCCCCAAGGCAGTGCCACATCTAGGCTTTCTCTCATGTATCAGGAGAGCCCAACTTTATAGCTTCACAAGGAAAGTGACTCTGAGAGCCAAGAAAGCATGGCGGAAAGGAAGCCCTGTGCCTCCTCGGGAGGCTGAACCACAGTGCAGCAAGACCTGGTCACTTATAAAACTGGTCCATATTTTGGGCTAAATGAACAGTGTCCCTAGATGATGAAAGGAGTGAAGAACTCCTAACTGTGATGGGTGGGACTTGGAAGAGCCCACGAGTGTCATCAACTCCCCTTCACCAACCATGCAGGTTGGCACTGTAAGAAGACTATTCCTCTTTTTCATTGATGGCTCTGTGGTCCAGCACCTGGAAATGTGATTCTTCAAGGACAGAGCTCAGGGTCCCTTTACTGAAGACTTATAGACACCTGCGCTCTCCATATTGTCAAGAACACTGGACTGAGACTCAAGAGGCCAGCTTTCTGATCCCAGTGCTTTCACTTGCTCACTGTGACATCTTGGGCAAGTCGATTCTTTCCCCTGGACCTGTTTCTTGATCCATGTACAGAGTGAACGGCATGGATAACCGTCAGCTTAAACAGCTTTGAGGAGTGGAAATGCGATATGCCTTAGCATCCCAGTACCAGCACTTGTTAAATGAGGAGCAAGTCACTACATATCTCTGAGTCTCACTTTTTTCCATCTCAAAGTTGGGGGCATTCATTCCCTTTTCTCAAGAGTCATTGTGGGCATTAACATTAGATTATATTAATCCAAATTATATTCTAATTATATATGATATCTATGGTATTATAAGGAAATGATATTCATCTAAATTAATATTAGATTATATTAATCTAAACACCTGAAATATACTGTAATTGAATTCAATGAAGAGGAGCTTATGCCCCCACCTCATCCACAAATAATAAGGTTTGCTGCTGCTCACTCTGGTGATCAGGAACAAAGTGTTCATCGCTTTAGGAATACTAAAATACTAATAAAATAAGAACAAATAATTGCCTGGCACTTACTACATACTTAGGCATTGTTCTTGGCTCTTACCAGGCATCCACTCAAGTATTCCTCACAACCACCCTGACAGGTAGGTAGTGTTATCATCCCACTTTACAGAGGAGTAAACTGAGGTGAAAAAGGTGAAGTATCTTGCCTAAAATCAGTTCGTAGCTGGATTTGATAGCATCATGGCCCTCACGCTCAGCTTCTTGACCACTAGCCTGAGCTACCTTTGAGAAGGGAAGAAAACAGATGTGTGCTGAACCATACAGTGAGTCAGGCATGGAGATGTCACAGGTTTCTTTCTTTGAATCCCGCCCAAAACCTCATGGAGAAGGCATTATTCTCACTTTTATTTGAGGCAGCCGAGGCTCTAAGACGTCACCCTGTGCTGAGAGTATAGGTCTAAGGTATTGTGTATTTTGGGGGCAATTGCAAGACCTGCATCCTGAGCAAGGGTTTCCACAGTCAGCAGCCCCGGGCTGCACGCGTGGGCTCCAGGCTGCACTCTACATTCTGGGCCCTCTGGCTTTTCTACTCTTGACCTTCAGGATTCACCTCTGCCTGGCATGCTGCACCTCTTGACACCATGCTTCCTTACCATTCAAACCACCACTTCCAAGTAGATTTTCTGAGTTAGCCTATTTGTTACCAGAAGCCAGGGTTACCTGACCCAGAGTCAAGGCAACTCCAGAATGATGGCAACGGACAAGCCTTTTGTTAATTGAGTACCT
Source organism: Hipposideros armiger (assembly GCF_001890085.2). Classification (NCBI taxonomy): domain Eukaryota; kingdom Metazoa; phylum Chordata; class Mammalia; order Chiroptera; family Hipposideridae; genus Hipposideros; species Hipposideros armiger. Next base: position 2,210,596 of record NW_017731381.1, read on the forward strand.
TTCCCCAATTAAATTGCTAAATCTTCCAGGGCAAGGTTTATAGTTCTTTAATTCTGTGACCAAAACATAGTATACATCTGTGTTTTCTCTAAGCCTTAAAGAAGATTTACTGAAGGTCTAAATTTACAAGGATACAGTGATATTGCAAGTAACAGATTGCCTGAGATCACAAAATTTTGAGCAGGAAGGCAGCTGTGCTTGGAAAAAAAACCACACACAAGAAAAACCACACAGAACCCCAAACTTAATAAATCACATGTTGTGGAATCTACTTTTCAGCTGGCTGACAAGATTGACTTGAGGCACTTGAGGAACAAAAAAGAGCTTCCCTTTTTTGTTCCATGCTATTTAAACAGTACTAAGTTGTGTATTTAACCATCCATTTAAATCTACCCATACCTCTAACACATAAACCCACCCATCCATCTGTCTATCCATCCATCCATCCATGCATCCATCCCTCCATCCAAGAACCCATTCATCCACCCACTTAATCTATCCACCCACCTATCCATTGATCTATTCATCTACATGCTCATCTACACAGGGATACTCATCCTGTGTATCTCCATGTAACCCTGATTCAAAGAAGCTACCACAAAAATAATTCTCATCTTTAACCCCCATCTTTTGCAAATTCTAAGGGAATTTTGTGTGAGTCACCCACCAACATCTCACATCCTTTTCTGCAACCTTTCACTTCTCAACATCCCCTCCACCCATTACAAAACAATCAACCACACAACAACAGAACATCCCTGGGGCTTTGTTGATGCTTTCTGTCTCTCTCTTCTCTCCTCCGTCTTTTCCCCCTTGTCTCCTGAATGTAAATTGATTTAGCTTCTTTCATTAAGTCCTTCTCTTGGTCCTCTGTACCTCTAGCCCATTCTCTGTTCTGCTTTCTAGTTCAGTATCAAAAAGGAAACACCTACTAGCAACAGAAAAAATGTCTTCGGAGAGTGACAAGGAAGCCCTATTGCCAATGAGGACGAAGACTCCAGGGGAAGAAGTGAGGGACATCTTATGTGTCCTGGGAACATTTGGCCACAGCTTTGGTGAAGACTTTGAATCAGTTGGATCCACCAGAACTAGAGAGAACAAGGAGCCACCATGCCCATGTCCCTGGAGGTTAGGGAGAGGGCCCAGCTCAAGCCAGTGGAGGGGCTGTCGCTGGTGTTTGGCTTCTGAGAACTCCTGGATCCAGTGACTAACTGTGGATCATGATGGGACTGAAGAGATGCTGACACTAGCAGCCTGAGTTGCGATGATTTGCCTATTACTTAGGGGTTTCTTTTCCTTCAACAGAACTTCCTTTCAGGTAGTTATGGATAGCGTTCTGGTCAGCAGCAAGTCAGTGACAGACTCAATCGACCAAAGGTTTCCCCATAAGAGGCGAAGGAGCCACCCAAGCCCTTCACTGGCCTTGGGGCATCTCTAGACATAAGAAGGCATGAAAGGGTCAGTGGAAAGAGTGCAGGCCTATGATTAGTTTCTCTTTTCCTCCCCTTTACCTTTCTCTTTCCTCTGTTCTTCTCTCTTCCCCTTTCTTTCCCCTATACCCATCTGCACATTATTACTAACAACTAGTTCAGCAAAATGTTGTGTTTTTCCTGAAAGAGACTATATATGTAAACACTGATCAGCAAAATCCCAACCTCTGCCCATGGCCACAACTTGAGTTTTGCCTCTTGGGGAGAAATGGTGATCATGTGATGCCTGTTGGCTGGGTCTGATGGATGATTTGGATGGAGGTACAAGATGAAGGCATGCAGAAGAGGTTAAAAACCACACAGAGGACAAACTTTATACTTGCTCCAACCCTGGAAACATAAAGTCCTTTCCTCCCTCCCCAAAAGTCACACATTTCAGAAATAGCTGTTGAGAAGGAAGTGAAATTTCTTCACAAGCTCCACAGACGATGATGACGCGGGTTAAGCCAGGCTTTAGAAAGAGCAAAATTGGAAGCGCATATCTGACTTACAAATCAGTGGCAAAGAATGAGAACATTTCGGCTCTATCAGAGAGGAATGCAATTCTATTAAATTGGTTACTTTTTCCGGGGAGGCAATCCGAAACTCACTTCTGCCGCCAATGTGTCTACGAGTCTACGAAACATGAGAATGATCTTCTATGTGCAGAGTGCTTACCGTCCCCAGAAAAATCAAACCCCATGTTCGACCTTATCTAATAGCAGCTGACTTGTCACTGAGACATTCAATATGGCCCCATTTTATGGATGATGCTGATGATGTGACAATGCAGTGCTGTCCTTAACCCTTTGGGGGCTCTTGGTTTCAAATATTAACACAGCACTTTCCCTTCCCCTAGCCTCTCCAACCAGAGATTCAGCAACTGGTTGGGAACCTTCACTCTTCATTCTTCAGGGAGTCTGAGGAAGGAGTGATCCTGTCAGAGAAAATGTCAAGAAAGGACTAGTCCTACCAATAAGATACCTTGGCCAGAGGGGCGACTGGCTTATTCAGAACAGAACCATGAGAGACACAAGGACATTTCGGTGCCAAAATGACTAATAGAAGGCTGATTGCATGTAGAGTGGGAGCCCCGGTATTTCTGACTCACTGATGGCTGGAAATGGGAGTGTTATTATTATTTTTTTTAACTTTCTGCATTTATAGTCATGTGACCCCTTAGTTGGAGGTTGACATTTGTCTTTGGGGCATTCTATCCCTTTGTTTTGGTGGGGAACCCATTTCACGGGCACTTTTTATTGTACAGATGGAAGCAAGCCCCTGGTTCTCGTTATTGGGCTTGTCCTGAACTCTTTGAGTCACCAAACCCAGGGTTTCAGGATGAGGGGTCACGTAGTTTGTTTAATAATATGAAAGTCTCTTTAAATTGGGGGCAGGGAACATTGCGGCACATGTGACTATAATGTAGGGAAATGTTTTGTTTGCTCTGGCAGATTGGGGAAGTGGGAAGGTTCAGACCAAGGTTGGGACAATGGTGTTGAACGTGAGAAGACATGGAGGTGAGTGGGTAGGTATGTAAACCTGGTGCCAGTCCAAAGGCTAAGGAGAGGCGGGCAGAAAGACTCTGTTTAGAGGAACAACCAGTGCACTGTAGGGACGGTGATCGCTGCAGTTCATCCCCGATGGATATGTCCTTTCCCTCTCTGTACCTCCCTTGTGTTATTATCAAGTCTTGTGAATGTCTGACAAACAGAAGATGGCCATTTTGTGAGCAGTACAGATACTTTTCTGTATCGATATTTCTGGGCTCATCTGTGTCTCTGGGGCTCTCCACTTATCTTGCTAACATGACCAATCACAACAGAGCAGTTAAATCTGAGAAGACTCATTTCACGATACAAGGAATCCCATGGTACTTCAAGGTGGCCCAACCGTAGGGATCACTGGCCCCATAAGAAAACTGACCATCTCAGGGCCACTCACCAAGCAGGCAGCACATACCCTTCGGTCACCAACACAATCAGCCACAATTGGCCCAAGTATTTCAGGACCTCAACAATCATAGCAGTCGGTCCTTGCTTAGAAGGGATTGACAGAGCAAGGACCTGGCCACCTGGCAGTGCTGGGGCCACCTGGGGTTGGCACAGTCTGCAGGGCAGCAACCCGGACTCACCTCCTTTTGATGGTGAGCATCACGCCCAGGAGAATGATGATGAACATGAGGAGGCCAGCGATCACTCCAGCCATCTTCACGGTGTTGTCCACCTGCTTCTCGGGTTCCACGGTGTTAGAGTTCTGGGTGGAGGCACCTTGGAGGGGGAAGGGGAAAGAGACTGATGTTGAAGAGGCTCACACACGTGACTAGACAATAATCATAATGACAACAGCTTGTATTTACTGAGTGTTAATTATGTGCCAGGCGCTGTGCTAAGGGTATTACACACGTTGTCCCACTTAATCCTTTTGAGGATTGATCCCTGTGAGGTTGGGATTGCTTTATATTCTTTTTTTGCAAATGAAGACATGGAGAGCCAGAGAAACTGAGTTGTCCAAGATTACACAACTGCTGTGTTGAAGCATTCTTATCTTCCTGTGAGATCAATGGCAGAATTTCATCCCTCAGACTGCTTTATCCCTAGGATCAAACCATGGAATTATAGTTAGATTCTCAGGCTCACAAAATTACTCCAAACCCTACTTTATTCTTTCAGGTAGAGGGTGAGAAAACAGCTTTATGCGGAGGCAATACAATTAAAGCCACTGGATCTTTTAAATTAAATTTATTGGGGTTATTAACACTGGTTAATACCATCACATAAATGTCAGGTGTACAAGCTGATAATACGACATCTGTGTATCCCATTGTGTGCTCACCACCCAAAGATGAGTCTCCTTCCGTCACCATATATTGGACCCACCTTTTTTAAAGATTAAAAATATAAAGTTTTGCTTTGTGCCTTATATGAAACAAATGTTGGGGTGGAAATTTAGTGTATTAGAGGGAAATTGCCTTGGGTTCAAAAAACACTTATATCCAACTAACTCCATTTTCTGAATTCAATATGGATGCTATATACTCTGCCAGCCACTAACTCACAGACTCAAATCCAGGTAGAGGAAGGCAGAGAACCAGGCATTTACTAAACCCTCAGCCCCGGGCTGGGCCATTTTATGGATCCATCTTGCTCAGTCCTCAAAACGTTCCAAAAATAGAAATGATTTTTCCCATTTTATAGATGAGAAAACTCGGGGCACTTGCTCAAGGTCACATGACCGACGAAAGACAGGGCCAAGATTCCACAGGTTTTCTAACCCTAAGTCTAGACCTCAATAGTCAGAAACCTTGCATTCAACTTTCAAGTCCCCTGGTCCTTCAGTCCCCTGCCCCAAAACAATGATTTTGTTGATGCCATAGCAAAAGCAGCAACCAAAGAATGCCTAAGCCTGGCCTGGTTTGCACTGTACCAGGGATCAGAGACAACTCCTCACCCTGACATCTGTGTGGACACTTCTGGAGCGTGGTCCAGCACCCGGAGTGACTCTCTCCTGCTGCTCTTCCTATCCCCAAAGGTCCCACGATTGTGGGAGGCAGCTCAAAGCTGAAGAATCCTCTTGCTGACCCTTCCTTGTTTTTCTCCATCATTTCTCCACATTGTCACCATCTCATCCTTCCTCAACAACCGTATCGTCTCTGATTGCCTGTACTCCTGGGAGAGTTTCTCCCTTTTCTCTAAATTCCGAGAACTCTCTGTAACCCTTCGCACATACCTCAATGTACCAAGATCATTTGCTAGTTTTTACCCCATCTGTCTCCTCCAGGGGTCTGCCAGCGCCTCAGGGGCAAGGGTATGCCTCCTTTATCTTTGTTTCCTCATGTTAGCCCAGAGCCTGGCTCATAATAGGTGTTCCCTTCATGTTCACGGTGTCCAACGTTTTGCTGAAGGGATGCTGTCACTGCCCACACACATTTGTTCTCCTGAAACCAAACTGAGTTTTTCCTTTTCCAGCCACGTGTTCACAGAACTCAGCTGAGTTGAAGGGGCGTTAATGCCCTTGCGCCTGATTCTGACTCTCCAAACTCACTGATAGTTAAGAACAGCCCTCCAGCATAGTGAAGCACCCCCTCTTCTTGCTTAAGAGCATCCAGTGATTCCTTTATCAGAGCACCTTCCCAGGCTCTTGTAATTAAGACAAGCTGGGTTTACTTAGTCAAGTCTCCCTGGTGAGGATGGCGAGTCTTCAAGAACAGGGAATGTGTCCGTCATCTCTCTCATGCCAGTCTCTAGCACAGGCCTCCTTTTGTGGTAATCACTGGTTAACAGATGATGATTAAATGACATAAAGGCAAGTGAACCCCAGTTATTTGCTTCTTTCATTAATTTGCTACTGAGCATCCATGGGCTGTGTGCCAAACTATGCCGTCATGGGGTCAGAGATCCTTCTTTTGGAAGGACGTACGGATGAGGGATTTTATTCTGTTCCCCTCACCAGCTAAAGGCAAAAGCAGAGCATCGAATGCCAAGCCTGAGCAGGCTCTGCCTATCCACAGCCAGAGAATTCCTAGGGGAGTTAGCCAGCCACCTCTTTGGCAGGGCGGGGCTTACATCCCAGAGTTGGGGCTGGTTCCGAGTGGCCCTGTGAAGCTCTGCTGTCCATCTGGGAACAAGATTTCTGAGATACGTCTAGTCCACAAGACATATGAGATGACAAGGTGTAAAGGAAGCTGAGCATCTCAGGCTACTGTTTCCTTGATGGTGTCACAGTCTTTTTGTTTGGGTTTGAAGGAAGCGTGGGCTCTGGAGCATTCATTGCTGTAGCTAAACTTTACTTAGTGCCTGCTATGAGAGCCTATTCTCGAGACTGGGGGGTGCCAAGGCAAAGGGGCACTAGAGAGGTTTCTAATAGCCCAGGAATACTGTTATTCACCTGCTCTAATGAGACTCACACTTCATCCCTTCAATAAATAATCACAAGCAACTACTATGTGCCAGGCACTTGTTGAAACAGTGGTGAGCAAAACAGGCACAGTTCCGGCCCTCAGAGAGCCTATAGGCAGTGGTGGGTGGGGCTCAGGAGATAGGATTAATGAACCAAGAATCAATAATAGTAAGCTTTCAATTCTATTAATGATCAGAACTAAGAGGCGTGTGATACTTGGAAAGTGCATAATAGGGAAATGAATGGCTTCTGGGAGGAAGTGGCCCAGTGAGGTGAGCTCCAAAGGAGGACTGGCTGTGTCACTAGGCACAGAGCATCAGAGGAACACATGGAAACAGCAGACAAAACAGCACTGGCTGTGTGATGGGGCAAGGAGCCTGGTGCATTCAAGAATTGAAAGAAATATAGTGTAACGAGAGTGAGAAAGCAAGGAGAGCACGATGCGTGAGAAGCTGGAGGGCAGCAGGGGCCAGCTTACAGAGGACATTATAGGCCATGATGAGGGTGTGTGTCCTTTACCCCAAGAAACATAGAAAGCCATTTAATCGTTGTTCATGGAGCAATGATATGGTCAGATCTGTATTTCCAACTCATCATTCCAGCTTCATTGTGAAGCCAAAGTGGGTTGGAGAGATGAATTTTGCAGGCACGCGGGTGGGAGATGATAGTTTCTAGACTCAGGCAATAGAGGAGATAGAAAGATGCAATAAAAGAGATAATCACCTGAAACAGATATAAATACAGCCTGTTGATGGACTGGATATGGGGAACAAGGAAGAGAAAATTATCGAGGATGATGACAAGTCCTTGGTTCTCATTGCAAGGCGGGTGATGGTGCTGTGTCTGGGTTCAAGAAACAATTGGAAAAGAATAGTCTACAGGAAAAATGTGTACATTTGGGGAAATATAAGCTGGAGGAATACCCTAGAAAAGTAGGCAGTTAATAACGCAGGTCTGGAGTTCTAACGAGAGGCTGGAGATGGAGGTGATGTGTGAGTCAAATGCACGTAGATGGTGCCTGAGGTATGGGGGCTGATGAAGTCACGTGGGGAGAAGAAGCAGTGAAGGGAAAAGCGGGCTTAGACAGAGACTTGAGGGTCTGCAGTGTTTAGGGAGTCAGCAGAGGAATCAGCCTGCATAAGAGACAGACAAGAAGTGGGCAGACAGGTAAGAAAAAATCCCAGGTGAGCATCATCTCCTAGAACCAAGAGAAGAGAGTGTTTGAAGAAGGAAGGAACGACCAGCTGTGTCCCATGCTGCTCCTAGGAGAGACTCAAGCTCCGTATCCAGAGGAAAGTACATGAAAACGTTCCCAAATAAATTCCAAGATATTCCCAAACAGAAGCACCTGCAGTGGTGACCATAAACCAACAATGGGGCATACTTGAGGGTCACAGAGGAGCATCAGGGAGGACATTCTGAGAGGCCATCCGAAAGGCCACAGCCCAGCGGTTTACACAAATTCAATGAGTTCAGCCAACCGGCATCAGAGCGGAAATCACAGGCTCTATACCGTGAAGTTGTTAGAAGCCATGCTTGGCTGGCCCAGCCAGACTCCAGATACTGGGATGTGAACACGCCCTGGGACATGGCAAATCCAACTTCCACTTCAGCATCCTTTCAAGGCCTATTCTCTAGCTGCTGGGGATTTGTGCCTCTGTTCATAAAAGAAGGCGTTGACTGTGTTCAAAGGAGTTACAGGTACAGTGGAAATGGCTCTGGACCAAAGGCCAGGCCGGATGTGCATGTGGCTCCTCTACCTGAGAGGAACAGAAGAGGGACGGAAACAGAGGATCAGCCAGTCCTGGGTTTGTTGCAGAGTCAGGAGTATGTCCATGGGGCTCACATCATAAGTGCTCAGTGAAGCAGATGAAAACCTGTGATAGGAGTTAGAGAAGCACTTCAGGCTGGCTAATGATGGAAACTCCTAGCAATGTGATTGGCTGTCTGAGCTCTTCATCAAACAGGAGCTCAATCACTACTACTTTTAAAATATTTAGCTTAAATGCACTGACCCATTACTGGGTGCCATGCGATGTCCTAAGCACTTTTCATATATTAAGTCGTTTAATCATAAAATTTGACACAGTAGGTGCTAGTTTTATTTTCCCTTCTATGTAGATTAGGACAATTCACAAAAGGGTGACGTGAGTTTGTCCAAGGCCATATAACTAGTGAGTTTCAGAGTTGGGATTCTGTGTGGAGGGCTCACTCCATTATCACTACAACGAACTGTCTTTAATGGAATTATAGTTAAGGAAATGCCAGCAGGGGGTCCCCATAGACGGTCAGCCATCTGACTCACTGGCCCAAAAATGCAAGGGAACTCTTCAGGGAGGCAGAACTAGAAATCATTCTATAACATGGTAGTGGCATTATTTCTGCCCTGAGCCCACCCTTTTCATGAGTCAACTTAGTATCAGTCCCCAGTCCCTAAAAAGCTGTGCCTCTGGCCCTGGGTGACTTGTCTACTAAGTAAGGACTAGGAGTCTGAAAACTGAGAGATGAGGTGGGGTTTCAATGTATCTCTTCATCTCTGCTCTCCACTGGGAGTCCACCTGAGAAAAGTCCAAGTAAATCAGAATTGGCAACCAGATGCCAGGTGGTAGATTTATCCAACTGGAGTAGCTTCAAGGATCTACTTGAGTCCCTTGGGTGATGTGGTCATCAGAAACAATCTTGTGAACTCAGCCTGTGCTGACAGAGACTATTGTCTCCACCACCAGGCTGCACACCCGCCATTATACCCCAGCCAGCTATGCACTTTGAGCTCTGAGCACTTCCAAAGGCTAAGCCAGTCCTCTTAAAGCAGCAGCTGCTGCCCCCACCTTTGACTCTTTCCACAAAAGCTCCTGTGGCATAGAATCTAGTCCAGTCCTAGCTCCAGCTCAGACTCCATACCTGGCTTTCCATGTATCACCTTCCCACTCTTACACATGGAAACCTAGTGCTCAAGGCATGGCTCTTGGTCTCTTGAGGTCCGCCCTCTCTCTCAATATTCCCTCCATCCATAGGACCCAGCCACCATGTTCTGCCCCCTTACTGCCTCTTTCCATGCTACCAAACAACCATCCTGGTTTATATTCCCCAATGACTCCTGAGACCCAGTGAGGGCAATGCTGCATGACTCCACTCTGCATTAGTCACACCACTCTGATGAGGCTTCTTGAGCAGTGGACCTCACTCTCTGAGAGGAACCTCCAGGGTGAAGACAGGCCCAGAGTTTTGCCACTCAACGTGTGGTCCAGTGACCAGAAGCATCAGCAGCACCTGGGAACTTATGACCAATGCAGAACCCCAGGCCCCAACCTGGGTCTATTGCATTATCATTTTAACAAGGTCTCTAGGTGACTCAAGTGCATGTTAACATCCAGAGATCACTGACTTGGGAGGGGAGGCAATCAGAATCAGGATTTTTGGCTTAGAGAAGATTCAGAAGAGACCTAATTATTGCCTTCAAAAAGTTGAAAGACCATTATGAAAGATGGAGGTAGATTTGGTGCCTTTAATTTCAAAAGTCAGAGTTAATGCCATGAGTAGAAGTGACAGAGGTAAATTTGGGGCTAACACAAGAAAAGCATTTAATGCAGAAGTGCTATCCAGCAGAGGCACCGCCACCCAGCCCTTTTTCAATGCGGCATTATGGTGTAGAGAGGAGCATGGAGGCAGTCCTGGTTCCCAAATCCCCTTACCGAGTGAACCCTCCCTTTACCTGCCTACTCTGTCTCCACCTGGTCTCACCTCCTGGGCTTCCAGGATGCTTAAGCAAGCTTTCAACGTCTCACTTTCATGGAATGCTGACCTTTCTTTTCTGCTAGCGGCCCTACCTCCCACCTCAGCCCAGCATCTCTCGTTTTCATTGATGCCCATGCTCTGGGTGAGAGACAAGCTCCCTCTCATCCTTAGAGCTGTGGGACCCCCATGGCTTATATCCCCCCAACCCCCAAGTTACCCACAAAGGCAGGAAAGTGTGTCACCAACAATGAAAGGTGCTCTCTGGGCACTCAGTGTGCCCCAGTGTAGCCTCAAGCAGAAGACACTACATGACCTCTAAGACAGCTTTTTTTTTTAATATAATAATTTATTTCTCAGTGAGATTGAAAATAAAAGAAATCATTAAATGGAGATTATAATTGCATAATTCTGGATAATGAAGATTTTTGTTTTCTATTTAAACATTTTTATTTGTATCATGTTCTTTTATTATAAAATATTATATGATCATAAAGTTTTAAACAATACAGAACTATGTACAGTTCTCAACTAAAGTTCTCTTCTTATTCCTCTGTCCCCAAATTAATTGTAATAGATATGTATGATATTGGGGGTGGGGGGGCAGTGGATGGGGGAGGGAGGTTGTCACTGTGAGGGGTGAAAAACATAACTATTGCATTGTTTTATACACCTGAAACTAATATATAAAAAAAGAAAATAGTAAGGTATTACTATGTGTGCACACATGGAAAGGTTTTCACAATATAAGTGAAAAAGCAAGTTGTAGAATTATATGTATTATGATCTCATTTCTTGTATATACATATGAACTCAAATATATGTCATGTATATGTAAATGTGTGTATGTATGTGAGTGTGTTTGTATGCATACCTTTATGTAAGTCTATATAAACATTAAAAGTCTCAAAAAATATTCTCTAAATTGTTACTGTGATTCTTCTAAGACCGCTTTTGAGGTCAAGATGCTATGGTGTTATGAGATGGGTCAAAAGCAATGGGTTGTAAATCAGAAATACACGAGCTTGCATTGGGACTCCATCACTAACTCATTGTGTGACCTTGATCAAAGCTGTTAACCCCAATGTGATTTGATATCCTCATTTGTAAAATCGGGAGGAAATGTCAAGTTCACAGGGATTTTCTGAAGATCAAATGTAACAACAGAAGTAAAAAATGCTTGATCAATGCTGAGGAACTGCTCATACACATGGCATAAAGATGGCATGACCTCGGAACTGGTTCTAGAGTGACAGCAGGGCTTTTTGTGTCTGTAAACTGTGGGTGCACAGTGGGCACTGGGGTGATACTTCCTTGCCACCTGCTGCCTGAGCTCATCCAATCCTTAGGACGAAAGCAGGCAGAGCCCCCAGAGTGATTCGCTTAACTTTCCCTGTATAGGCAAGGCCTGTATCATCCTTACACTTGGGTGACTTAATGGCAGCAGTTACATAATTTGGCAACAAGGGATTAATGATTCATCTTCAAAGTGTTCTCACTGGCTACAGGCCCAATTCTATAGATTTACTTCAGAGAATTCCCCCGTAAAGACACGGACCAAAAATAGAAGTTGCAGATAATGAACATCTAATTGCAATTATGAAACCAGGTAAATCCCAGTGGATGCATAACCCATACTGGTGATCACTGCTGATGGTAAGAAAAGGAAACCGCCGACTGGGGACACAACTCCTAAAAGCTGAAGTCTTCACAACACACTAGCTACCCAAAAGGCATATTATTCCCCAATCTTACCACGTTGGCAGTTCACCTCACCCCGTCTACTTAATGTCTTCATTTGTTGAAGAGTTTCTGTGACTGTTCTCATGCGATGCATGCATCTGGCATCCAGTAGAGAGAACCTTTGAAACCCTACCTCGGAGCCGCTCCCTCTATGTGCCAGTGAAAGTTTTAAGCCTTGCAGGCATCTCTGATGATGGGAGGGTTTGCCAAGAGAAGGCAACAGTGGAAAGACGGGGAGCTGGGCAACCTTCCGGCTCTTCTAAAGTCAGGTATGCACCGTATTCCTTTGTGATTTCGCTGGAACCGAATTCTCAGAAGGGAAGGCTATTTTTAAGATGGAACTGAAGTCCAGATAGGAAAAGAGTTGGTAGGAAAGCATCTGGATGCTTCATTAGATCGAAGCCTCCAGACTTTACAAATTGCATCCCAAGGCATTAGCATTTGTAATTGTGATTGTGAATGGCTTTGGCAGCCTTTGAGGACTGAAATTGCAGCGATCAGGCGGGGTATGAGAAGCCTGGGGAGAAACAAATGCTGTTGCTGACTTTTTCTTTTTTAATGGAAAAATGTGGATTCCAGATATTTCACGCGAATGTGATGATGATACAGGAAAAAAATATACAGACTGGAGGATTCAATTAGATTTTTTTTCATTACCATTTATTAACGAACAGAAAAATCACCAGAAACCACCACAGGCTCGGTATCAGTCATCATCCAACTAGGAAAAGTGAAACTGCTCCAAACACTTAAACTGGAGCAAATTTACTAGAGAATTGGTGCGCAGCGATCAGGAGAAAATGGTGAGGCAACCCAGAGAGTAACGACCGGAACCATTACCCAGCCCAGACCAGAAGGATAGAGGGCAGTGGCAAGGTCATCAGAGGCCAGAGGTCAGGGTCACCCAACAGAAGCTACATGTCCTAGAGAACTGGAGACATGGAGTGGCCTGAGGCCAAGAGGGGAAAGCCTTCTCCCTCTTGCTCCACAATTCATGTCTCCTATTGGCCAAACCCAGGCACCACTTGACATGGGGCCCAGGAAACACAGTCTGTAGTGGACACCTGCATAGATAGCCCAGCATAGCAGGAGAAGAGCCAAGGATGAATGGAAGGCCAAGGAAGTCAGAGGCCAGGTGGGTTTTCTATGAACAAGTGATGCTAAGTTCACCTTGCTGCCACTTTTGAAAGGTGTCTGGGTTTGTAAATCAGGAGGACTGTCCAGTTCTGAGTCTTAAAACGAGCAAAGTCAAGGCCAAGATGGAGACATTGGGACTGGCTTTCAGGACAGCCAGATGTGAAACTGGGCTCTCTCTAGAAGAGTCAGGATATCTGACCACACGTGAAGCAGTAATATTGTTAACAATAAAGAGTTAACATATACTGGAGTTTTGACTACAAGCCAGGCTGTCATTTTAAGCCCTTCAACATGTGCTCTCTCTTAATACTCACAATGCTACGAAGCAGGTTCTCTCAGTATGCCCATTTCAGAGATGTGGAAACTGAGGCTCAGTAACATTAAGTAATAGTTGTAAGTGGTAGAGATGGGATTTGAACCCTGGCAACTGGTACAGAGTGTATTCTCTTTAAACCATCTCTCCAATAAGCAGGGAGAGAGATTGTTCAGCAGAGAAATCTGGTTGTCTTTCCTCAAATACCTGGAAGAAAGAAGCAGACTAGTATATAGGGGCTCTAGACTCTGATCTTGACCAGCCAGATTAAGACATTTTTGTATTTATGCCTGTCCCTGCTCAGTTTGCTACCTGCTGTATCATGCAGTTCCATTTTATATCCGCTTTTCTTGAAGATTATTATCTCCCTTCATGCCCTCTCACCAATATATGATATTCTAATATCCGAGGGATTGATGAACATGTCATGTGAATCTTGTTATATGGGCCAAATTATACAGACTTTGCTCAAATGATATTTACACTTGACCTTTTAAACTTAAGTTCCCTCATCCTTTTCACTTTCCTTATATATCAACCACCATCTCCAACACTTTAATACATTACATTTAGTTTTACCCTTAATCTCTGGGCTTTCTCTATAATACCTTTCTTGATATTTGGCAGCCAAAGCATCCCATATAATTCCATAGGGAGACAAGTCTTGCTTAAGCTTCGGCAACTCTTTTATGCTTTATTTCCAATATTCTTTCTTTGATCTAACGATGACTAATTTTCTAAATTGCGGGCTACCTCCCCCACATCTCGGGACATGCCCCCATCACTAGATCTGGTTGAAGATGCAGTACTTGAGAAGGATTATTCCATCATTCTTCTAAGTGACATCACCTAGGATGTTTCTCAAGTAATAAATAAATTGCCTCAATTCATCATATGACAGTAATTGCTTTTAGTCAAGATTTAACTCAGAGTCAATGTCAAGTAGCTGGAAAACACTACAGAGACACAAGTTTTTCAAAGATAGCTCTACACTTGCTGTGGAAAACCATTTAATAAGTACTGAGTTGAGTGTAAAGAAGATACAGATTTATAATATCCCAGACTCCCTCAATATTGCTCAGCCAGTCCTAAGAGGCTGGGATAGGCTCCATCACAGACTATGCAACTAAAACTGCTAAATATTGCTGACAGGGGTTGCCCTCTTTTTCGTCTTAAATGGAGGTTAGCGCCCCAGAAGATAGGAATAGCTTAATTGATTGCTTGAAAGCACTCTGGCCACTCAAATAAATTGTTCCTCATATGCTGATTCTGCTTGGTCCCATGCATCTCCTGAATGTGTGTTTCCAGGTGGACTTTGTCTTGCACAGCAAATGTGCTGTGTAGGTCAAGTTCTCATTCAGTTGTGTTACACACAGCAGGAAAGATGACTAGATAAGAGCCTGGTGGTGAATCGCTTCTGGGTGCAAGAAAACTCCTTTATTCTAAAAACTGGTAATGCATTTGGGATTTAGCAAAATAGACTTATTTAAGAGTAGTCGTGACAGATTGATGCCATGCATTGTCATTATTGACACATCCCTCGTAAGGCATGTCCTTTCAAGGGCTGCACCAAAGGTGGGCTGAGAATCCCTGTATATTTCCCCAGGGTCTCAACTGCTCCCTCTTGTGTCCAGGGAAGACCTTGGACATGAGGGCCAGGACCCTAATCTGTGACCAGACTAGGACTGTAAGCTATGGCGGGAGCTGGGTGTGACACTGTCTGAGAAACCAGAGATGGCGCACTTTGTAGACTGGTTTAGGTGTCAGGTCACAGTTAAGGTTAAAGACCAGCATGTGACAGGGGTAGGGGTCAATTCTGAAGTGGGGATCAGGAGCGAGCCGGTGGTTGGAGTTTGGGAGTGCTCTGCTGGTCAATCTGTACCCATGGCGAGGGTCAACCTATGCCTAGGGCTATGCTTGGACTTCAGCCAGAAATAAAATTGAGTCCATGGCTATGGAACTGGACAAAGCTAAGTGACCTCCAAATGGACCAGACCCATTACCTTGGCCTCATTGGCACCAACTCAACCCTTGACCTCAGAGGAAAAGTCTTGGACATTGATTAACTAGTGCGAGGGGTGCTGGGATGCTAATGACGACAGTGGAAACTGCAAGGTGCTGCGTTGGGAGGTAATGAAGAGACAGACTTGCTGTCTGGGAGCTCACCACATAGTGGGAGGGAGAAGTGTGCAAGCTGTCAATCGAAGCCCAGCACGATGGGTGCTAACACAGGTGGGCACAGAAAAGGGCATGCGTGACTCTGTTAGGCAAAACTACAACAGCTACACGCTTTGTTTCCACATGTCATCAGCGGTGCGGGATGCACTGAGGGCATCCCTGAGACCAGCCAGGGGCCCTTACCCACTGCTCCCTCCCCTGGCTCCCTGGGGTCCAGACCAGGCCTGCCTGCCGATGAGGGTGAAGGGGCTGAGCTGACAGCCCCAGCCGTCCTGGCTTCCTGCTTCCAGAAATCCGTGCGTTGAGCCACGAGCCCAGGGGACTGAAAGCTGCTTAACTGCGGCAGAGAGGAGCACCCACGGCCTGCGTCAGGGATTAAGGGTTTAGTCTGAAGAGCAGATGTAAGAGAGGAGAACACACACTCTTTTGGAAGCCCTGTGGCAAAGCGATAGTCCCTTTAGACACTCTTAGGCAGCCAGTGTGACAGAATGCACGGTCACCCTGAACAGATTGTCATTCTTTCTGTGGCATCAGAGCAGTCCTGGGGCAGTTGTGGAACTGGGGACACTTTCTCAGGAGGCAGTCTGCATAGAGACAAGCACAAAAGCTGACCAGGGATGGTCTATGGGTCAAACAATGCCAGGGCTCTGAGAACACGTTACGGCAGCCCGGTTGGTGAGCCAGAGGCCATGCCAGGGTGTGACCTGCAGCAGATGCCAAGACTATTCAAAGGCAGGAAGCAGAACCCAAAAGGGGAGCACCAGGGACATAGAGAGGAGACCCGTCCTGAGCCAAACGTAGAATGCGGCCAAAAGGAAGACCTCACGGGGAGGCAGGGTGGGCCAAAGAGCTCCTCTGAGATGGCAGCTCTTGACCTCGGTCTCTTTGAGGTTTGCACGCAGGCTGACACAGCTCTTGAGGGTGGACTCCTGTCCGTTGCCTGGTGCTTAGGATTGGTGAGTTTCTGAGTGTATCAGTTTCCTAGTTGTAACAAACTACCACAAACTGGGTGGCTTCAAACAGCTGAAACTGGAGACTAGAGGTCTGAAATCAAGGTGTCAGCAGGGCCATGTATCCCCTGAGACTGGACAGAATCCGCCCTCACCTCTTCCTAGCTGCTGGGGTTTGCTGGCAATCCTTGGCATTCTTGGATCATTGGATCCACATAAACGGATCATTCCAGCCTCTGCCTCTGTCTTCCCCTGACGTTTTCCTCTCCTTGTGAGGACACTGGTCATATTGGATTAGCGCCCACCCTCATGACTTCATCTTAACTAATGACCCCTGCAAAGACCCTCTTTCTAAATAAGGTCACATTCAGTCCAAGGAACTGGGGGTTCAGACTTGAACATATCCTTTGCGGGAGGCACCACTCAACCCATCACACCAGCTGCAGCTGAGTTAGGGTCCAAGCAGCCTGGGAATGGGCTGCACATGGGAGGGAGGTCTTAGCATTTCGTTAAGTAAAATCAAATGCGAATAGGGGTCAGGGCCAAATGGAAAGCACATGAGAGGGCAGATGGGACACACCTGCTTAGTCCCAGGCTGAGTGGAAAAGGAGGCTTCTGGAAGGACAATGTGTCCTGGCTTTATCTGTCTGAACAGAGTGGCAGGGTGCACAGGGGCCGAGGCGTCCCTAAGGCTCTTACTCAGAAACATAATTCAATTCTTTCCAACCAACTTGAGCCAAATTGATACCTCAAGGGGCTGATGGCATTGCCTGACCCAATGGGACCGAAAGGGGAGGAGAGGCAAAGATTGACCCCACGGGGGCAGCTTTGTCCAGAACTTGCCTCGGGAACACGCAGCTTGCAGCAAGCATCCGCGTGCCTGGAAAGGAGAGCAGGTGCGTGGGAGGGAGTGAGGAATCTACAGGAAAGCTTCGTGGAAGCATGGGCAGGATAAGGGAACAGCCTGTAAACCTGCAGCACGACATTCAGATTAGTGCAACGAAACTGAGCGAGGGTAATACAACTAGCAGCGGGAGCGGCATGGATTGCTGAGACTCCAGCCAAATCCACCACGAACACGTTTTTCTTATTTCTAGCCTTTGCCCCTTGGCTTTTGAAAGTAGAGACATTGAATAGCCGTGTTCTATACTAAACGCTGATCTATCCCCCTCCCGAAAGGATGGGTGGAAAAGCAGCTTTGCTGTAAGCCAGAGATGACAGAGGCGGAAGCCAAGATCTAGAGAGCTTGTAGCATCTGTTCTTGCTCACACCGGCACACTCAGAGAGCTGGGGGAGATCGCCCCTGTGATGCTCCCAGCCCGACCTCGCCTGGGCCAGCACCATGCGGGGCACTGGGCTCTCAGCTGGGCTGGGCCAGCAGATTTGGGGAAGCCCCATTCAAAGATCTCAGAGAATCAGTCTCTAGCAGGCCTGGCAGGTGGGGCTGCACAGAATTCAAATACTGGATTGAAGACTAGTGCTCAGGCACTCCCAGTCAGCTTAACAAAACGGTAGCAGGTGAGCTGCTGAGATGCAGGAACCATCACAGGGTAGAGGCAGAGTGCAGGGCGGGGGAGCAGACCAGGCTGGGCACATGCTCTATCATTGTTAACCATCCACTCATTTATTAGTCTGTTCATGCACAGAGCCAGGCGAAGGACCACGACACATGTGCTGGGCACAGGGTAAAAGCAGGTGAAAGAAACCAGACAGCTCCAAGACAATCTGCTTATGATGGGAACGTGTGCCATGTTTGAAAGGACCCCTCATTCCTCAGGGCTGGGGTGGGTGCAGGGGGCGGGTCCTCTGTGTCTAGTGGCCTGGCCAGTAAATTGTCTCCTCTAGGTGCAGCGTGAGACAGTGGAGGTCTGGGAAGGCTTTGCAGAGCTCATGCTGTCTGACCTTGATCCTAGAGGGTAAGGCAGACCATGGAGGGACAGTATCCAGCAAAAGGAGGTGGATGTGAGAAGGCAGGTCGCACTCACATAATCGATGTGAGTGTGGCACAGGACACCAAGGAGTGCATAAAGTTGGGGAGCTGGAGAAGGGACAGTGGCTGGAGAGTGAAGGGTCTTTGGTTCAGCCTACGTACCCCAAAGCACAAGGCGAGCCTTGGAACATTTTAATCAAGATCAGCCTTATTTTTGGATGATAACTCTGGTTGCAGTGGAGTATACACGGGAAGGAGGCTGGCGTGACCATATGGAGACCCTCCTGGAAACTGTGACACTTACCTGAGCAGGACTATGAATCTCAAACCTGAGTAGCAGTAGTGAGAAACAAGGGAGGGTTCAAAGGTAATTTTGGTCCAATCAGTGACTAACTGGATATTGAAGATGGAAAGCGAGAGAGGTCAAGGACGACACTGGGTTCCCGAATCTAAATGTAATGGCAGTTTGGATAGAAGACTGGGGACCGGTTTCTCCTTGGTCTAAGGAGAACATCCCAAAAGAGAAAAAGGTATAGTGAGCGCCTCAGCTGTATACGCTTCTTGCCTAGATGCTTGTTTTGTAGGAAGCATCAACTTTCACCTGCTACAGGAGGACACCCACAGGAGATGTGGCACCCCGGAATGATGCCTTTCTCTTCTGCATTAAGTCTATTGATTCAATCAGGAAATTGCTAACAGAAGCTGACAGCCAGAATGATGGACTGTAGCCTTGTGTCTCTCAAGCTGTGGACACCTATTGTAACACGGTTGACAAAGCGGCATTCTGTGCACTTGACTGTACTAGACACCTTCCTTGCTCTGTCTGCAGCCATGTGAGCAGCCAAATGGAAGACCTGAGGAGGTCCTCTGCAGTGCCCACTTGGCTGCCTTTCTGTCCTCCACTGTGGTCCCTAACCTATGCTGTGAGACCAACCGAGGTCTTGGTCAAGCAGGACTGGAGGATGCCAAGGTCAAAGGTTCAGGGACCTCAGCATACGTTGCCTCCGCTCTCCACCCTGTTCTTGCCTGGGGCCATTACAGCAGCTGGGGCTGCCATGTGGCTATGCCCAGCCTCCTATTTTGTATCCCAGTTCCCTAATGAACCCTGGTAATAAATTCTGCTCAGCATTTGTCCTGGCCTGAGGCCCTGATGGTTTCTTATCCCTCGAGAGGCCTCCATCTCTCACGTTTCTTAGGAACCACGGTTCTGGCCCCGCCTCCTGCCTGGATCTCATCATTGACCAGCTTGCCCGCTTGCCTCCTCAGTGGACCTCAGTTTCCTCATCTGTAAAACGGGTCTAGGATAATAATCATGACAGCACAAGACTAAGTACTTAAAGTGTACTACCTCACTTATTCCTCTTAACAACCATTATTAGTATCCTTATTTTGCCACTCAGGAAATGGGGCAATTTATGTAATCTCTGTAACTCAAAGTCCCATGGCTAATGTACTATGTGGCTTTGAGGCCCAGTCCTGAACCACTGTACCGTGGCACGTGCCACTTTTTGGCACATAATGGGTGCTCATGAATGTTGGCCATGGGCCTGGAGCATGGTAGGTAAGATTAGAGACTGGCCAGACAGACCTGGATTCAAGTCCTGAGTTCATCATTTCTGAGATGTGTGATTTTCAATCATTGGAGCATTAGTCTCCTCATCTGTAAAAATTAGAATAATAGCCTCCTATGTGGTCGAGTTGTTGAGACGTTCCAATGCAATAATAATGTCAAACCCTCAGCACATTCCATGGGATGTAGGAAGCATGTAACGTATGTTTGATGTTTTATTGTTCTTTTCATCATCTTGTCGGACATCCTGATGACACCATACTCCTGAGCTGCCACCTCTCTCCAGCCAGCCAGGTCGGCTGTGCTCCCACTGTGGGTGTCCCCCTCTCTCCACCAAGCATAGTCCCTTCCTGGTGGGTGTTCAGGTTTAAGTCTTTTCCAGAGAGCTGTATTGGGTCCTCCTGCCTCCAGTTTCTGCTCTCACACCATCCATCCACCCCTGCCAGGGGGTGTGACTCCCTGGGGGTGTGACCTCTCCTTGCTGAGGCCCCAGGGTGTCCAAGCCTGCAGGGCCAGACGCAACCTGCTGGGCCCACTGATGGCTACCACGTTGCTTCCCCATCCACTCTGGGCTACATGGCCTTGTCCCAACAGCTCAAACTCTTTCTACCTGGATCCAGGATTTAGAAGATGTCCCTTAGAAAGTTGCTTTAGAGGCAGTTAGTTGCAAAGCAGTCTCAGAGAATATATTATGGCCTGAATCCTGTCCCTGGCTTAAAGAATTTCCAGGAAAATAACAACAGAGGGGAATTATACCTGACACTGTCTGGAGCCAGGGGCTGTGCTAGAAATGCATCCGTTTTCTCTGATGGCCTTTGCCACAACTGAGCCTGACAGTCCAAGGACTGTCCTTGTTATTTCGCAGATGAGGAAACTGAGGCTCAGAAAGGCTGATTAATTTGCCTAAGTATCCCTGTTTTAAAGGATAGAGTTTGGGCTCCACAAAGCTCTTTTCTTTGTGGGGAATTAACACTGGGCGCTGGGCATGACTAAGGCAGTGATGCCTCATGGGTCCAGGCCAGAGCAGGGCTGGCTGGCTGAATGTTAGTGCATCCACTCCAGACTGGCCACTGTCAGCTTCCTATTGGGCCCAACATCCCAGACCGCCCCCTGGAGGCCTGGCTGAGTTACTGCAGGGGCAGAGAAGAGGCACTCTATGGTGGTGTGTCTGGGGTGGACAGAATCCTTCGGGTGAAATGTTCAATAACTAGTCATTTGCCCCCTGTAGCCTCAGGTCAACCTACTGCAGGAAAACACCCAACCCTGGCCATAAGTGGTTTTACCTTATTTTTTCAATGGAAGCATCCCTGGCCTGGGCCCACTAGATGCCAATAACCCCTCACACATGCTTGTGACAACCGAATACATTTGCAGACATTGTCAAATGTCCCCTGGGAGCAGGGACAAAAGGGAATAAAGGGAACTGTACATTTACTGAGTCTCTGCTCTGTGCATACACACTACTATTCATCAATTAGGCACAAAGAGGGTGAAGACATTTTTTTTTTTTACCTCTGACCTGCACTGTCCATATGGTCATCACCAAGCCACACATGGTTCCTGAGAGGTTGAAATGTGATGAGTGTGACTAAGGAGCTGAATATTAGAGTTTATTTTATTTCAACCAATTTATATTTAAACTGAAGCAATGTAAAGTATGTTTACTTGTTAAACACAGTGTTTACCTTTTGAGAATTATATTTCATTTTCACTGTTTAAAATTTAGCACATGAATTGAGAAGTGCTGGCCGTGTAAAAGTCACACCAGATTTCAAAGTCTTAGTGCAGAAAGAGAATGTAAAAGATCCTTCATTCATAATTTGAAAATACTGATTATATGTTAAAATGATAATATCTTGCATACATTGGGTTAAATCAAATATATTACAATTAATCTCACCTGTTACTTTTTACTTTTTTAATGTGACGCTAAGAAACTTAAAATTACACACACAGTTGAAATTCTATTGCTACCGAACAGGAGCTGCAGATGGATGCAGGCAGAACTTTCAGAAGAGTGGGGCTTTGGGGTTTTTCAAGAGTGGGTGCTATTGTCCTTCAGGGACAACATGGACATTTGGACATGTCTGGAGATATATTTGGTTGTGACAATTGGGGGATGAAGTGCTACTGGCATCTAATGGGTTGAGGCTAGGGAAGCTACTAAACATCCTACAAGGTACAGGACAGCCCCCCGCAACAAAGAATTATCTGTCCCCAAATGTCACTAGTGCCGAGGCTGAGATACCTGGCTTAGGGCATGAATTCCTTGATGGAAAGATCAGTAAATCAGAGACCTGAAGAGCTACTTGGAGGTTAGCTGAGCAAAGATGTTAAGCTGCTATCACACTTACAGTTGACTGCGGCTATGGGTATTACCATCTCCACTACTCCAGATGAAGGGAGTGAAGCCAAGGGGCATCACTTGACCAGGATCAACAGGCCAGAAAGTGGCAGAGCTGAGAGTTGACCTCAGCCTCAACTCACTCCAACTGTCAGCCTGTCCCTGCTCTATAACGTGGTTCCCACTGTTCTCCGAGTTGGTGCTGATACGAAAAGAGGCTGCTTGCTCTTATAGTCCAATAACGCCATTGCTCGGATCTGGGCAGTTATCATTTACATCAGCCATTATTGCTACCAGGGGATGAGCGTTAACACAACATGCCCTGAAAGGGACGGCCTGCTCCAAGAGAAACACTCGCAGGCACCTCACCCATCAAACGAGGCTGAGGAACGTGTGGAAATAAATGGAACGCAGTGAAATAAACCTGTCAGAGGAGGAACATTCAGACGCCTCGGAAGGCAAGAGGTAAGAACAAATGTGCCTGATATGGGATTGGCTCTATTTAAAGGAAATGTTATCAGACTGCTTGACTTGAATGGAGCCCAGAGAACAATGCCCCAGCAGAAAGAGTCTGGCGTGAACACTGTGGTAGGAGTCACTTTCCTGTCACTGTCACCATTCACCCCTCTGCAACTCCTGTCTCCCTTGGGGGGAGGAAGAGGCTGGTGGTCCTGTGATAGTGTGGGGTAGGAGACTAGCATTTGGTGAAGGCCTACTATGTGCTGCTACTGAGCAGGGCCCTCTCTAGGGTCACCTAATGTAATCTTTTTTTCCCCCCTTGACTACTTGAGAGTAAGTTGGTGATATGATGCACCGTCAACCCTGAGTACCGAATGCGTTCTTTAATACGACTCTGAAGTGTGACAATGAGTTCTGCAGGTTAAATAAGGCTATGCAACTTAAGGTCCTACAACTAGGGAATGACTAAGATGACATTTGTGAGGTGTAGGTAGTGACACATTGGGTTATGGGGGTCGACAGCAGGGGCAAAATTTGTCTGTAGTGAATACTGTTGGGGCTCGGCCCAGATCTTCTTTACTGGGCTGATGCATCTAATCTCCAGCTGCTGTGGTGCTGGCTGCTATCAGCTCACAGGTACCTCTTTCCCTGCAGAACTGCCATTAGGCAAAGGGGAGTCACCTCCCCAGGAAGGTATGCACTCCCATGGCAGCCCACAGCCAACGGCTGACCGACATAATGGCACAAATGCCAGCTCCCTTGCCTCTGGGTGGGAGCAACTCTGTAATATGAGGTGTGATAAAAAAAAATACAGTGAATGCTGCTGCTGAATGCCATCCAACGGAAAGGCAGAGATCTTCCTTTGGGAAGTGGTGCATCTAGCCTTAGTAACCGTGTGTGATGTTTCAACTTGTTGGGTACGGTCAGTTGGGTGTGAGCTACGGTTGACAGAAGGTGTGTTTTAAAGTGTGCCGTATCATCCTCCATCATGACAACCTCTGTGTCACACATCACTTCTGGTGCAGCAATTTCTGTCAAATAAAAACATTATGATGTGTTCTCATCCACCTTATTCACCAGATCTGGCACCATGTAACTTCTGGCTCTTCCCCAAAAGTCAAAATGATTCAGAGCATTGAGGTAGCCATGACAGCACAACTAAAGACACTCACAAAAGAGGATTTCTAGAACTGATTCAAAAAGTGGCAAGAACGATGGGATAAGTGTGTTTGAAACGAGGGGGAGTAGTTTGAGAGGGGTTGATGGTAATGTGTCTTTTACTATAATAAATTTTTTAATTTAAACACTCACTATATTGTTTGATCTCATCTTGTATAATCCATACTTCAGAGCCCCCTGTGGGCTCAGCTGATGCTGGTCTCCACATCCTCCCTCAGATCCCTCCACTGCCCTATTCTGCTTCCCTCACTTTCTTTCTTCTGAGAATGCTCCTCAATGAAATATTCACACAAGAGTCCCCATCTCAGGTTGCGTGTCTAGGGAACCCAGCCTAAGACACTCACAAAGATGCTGTGGGAAAAGGGCGGGGCAGAAGTGGACTGTGAGGGTACTGGATGGCTGGACTCGTGTCATCCCTGCCTGATGGACCCCCTTTCCCCACCATGATAAACTGACCAGCCAAGGACTGGTAGAGAGGAGGCCATTGTCTATGCAACAACTTTGAAAGAGGTGACAGCCAAATATTTGAAATCTCCAAGTTGCTTTCCACTGACCAGAAAGGGTCTCTCCAGTAGAGATTTCTAGGTTAGCAGGGTCTCTTTTTTCTTAAGGGCTCCACGGTGGGCATCAGTCTCTGACACAGATGGGCTCTGCATCCCAATCTTTGAAGAGTGGCAGATGTTTTTGTGAAATGAGATCAAATTACAAGGTGTTCAAGAGAAGTGGCTGGAAGTTTCTTCAAAGAAATACCCACTCTAGGCAAGGCATCTCCTACCAGCCTTTTTAATGTCCCTTATTTTGCTTTGTCTCAGAATATAACTTCAGAAGACTCTGCATGTGCAGAGTATACAAGCAAATGGTAAGGGATAGCTATTATTATTCCTACTTAGCAGATAAGAGAAGTGGGGATCATCACATTTGAAGGACTTGTCCAGGACAAATGGTACACCTTGGATCACAGTCTGATTTACTCATCTTCTAAGCACAGACATTCTAGGTCAACTTTTTCCCCAACCTTAGATCACAGCTCAGTTGTAATTTGTCCTGGGAAGCACTTGTTTAGTTTCAGGTGTGTTTGTTTATTTTGAACTGCACATATCTCTCCTTTGTAGCACCACTCACTGTGGCAGTTGTACACTTATTTGTGTAGTTTTTTGACTAATGGCTCTTTCCCCTCCCAGAAAGGCATAGAAGCATGTCTTCTTTGAGTCATCATTGTATCCCTCAGGACAGTGCCTGGCACATAGTAGGTACTTTGTAAGCATTAGTAGAATGGAAGAATGGATAGATGATTGGATGGAGGGATGGCTGGGTGAATGGATAGGTGGGTGAATGGATAAGTGGGTGGATGGATAGATGGATGGATGGATGGATGGATGGATGGATGGATGGATGGATGGGTGGATGGAGTAGAGGGGCTGCCAGTTCCTCTATGGTGCACCTGGTCTGGAGGACCTGCTGAGCGTGGGTCACTCTCACTCCCCTCCCACCCACCCAGGGCTCTGGTGATCACCTGTGGTGAGGAGGCAGAGTGGAGTCCCCAGGGTCACCTGGGTGCTGCCCATTGGTGCTGACCACAAGGAAGCCAGTCCCCAGGCAGCATGCAGAAGAGAAGGAGAGAAAGAAACACACATGAAAACGTGCGGTATGGTGAACAAAACTGCAATTCTTGTGGCTCTGAAGAGCGTACACTAAACAGCAAAAGAGCATAATGATCTAATAAAACAGGGCCTGAAATAGGTTTCTAAAAATGAAACAAAGAGTCACCCTTTATCAAGCTCCCACGACATGCCAGGTACTCTGCCAGGTACCTCACATACAATGTTTCTAAGTCATACAACAACCCAGAAAAGTCAGTATTATTATAAATGAACCATCATCTTTCCACCCAACCACCTTCCCTACCAAGTTTTCCTTTCTTACTTAGTAAACGGTGCTACCACCCAAGTAGCTGCCCAGGTTAGAAACCTGGAGTCATTCTTTATCGGTGATCTCCCACTTCTAATCACTCATCACACTGTATCAGTTCCACCCCAGAACAACTCTTGCGGCCTCTCCGTTCTCTCCAATTTCACGTCCATTTAAGTTGAGCAACCCACACATTTCACGTGGATGGTTCCAGTAGCCTCCAGCTCACCTTCCTGCCTCCAGTCTTGCTCCCCTACAACCTACTCTCCACCTTTTTGCTGAAACGCATGAGCGGCCCCGTTGTTCTCAAGGTGAACGTCAAACCCCTTGACTCAGCTCACAGGCCCTCTGGGATGAGTCCTCTGCCTGCCCCGTCATCCTCTCCCCATCCCATGACCATGCTCTGTGTCCTTCCCCAGGCTCAATAAACTCTTTTCCATCACCAACAGTCTCCCTCCCTTCTTGACTGTAGGCCTTACCCAGGCATGTCACTTTGTGTGGAACACACCCCCTCCTGCATCTCTATCTGGCCAGCAACTATTCTTCAGGTATCAGCTTAGAACTCCTTCTCTCTAGGAAATCTTTAAGTGTCTCACCATGAAAGGAACAGATAGCTCTTGTCTGTCTTCCCATAACACCCTAGTCTTCCCTTCTCCTAGCAATAACCTCGCTGTATTACAAGTTTCTGTCTTCCCCTCAATTCTGTAATTGAAGGCAGCGACTGTGTCTCATTTATTAATGTGCTGCTGTGGTCTGGCACACTGTAGGTACTCTGTGAATATTTCTTGAATAAATGAAAGAACAAATGAAGAAATGATGAGTTAGAGGATTCGTATGACTTACTCAAGGTCACAGAACTAGTAACTGGCAGAGGCAGGAGTTCAACCCTGGTTTGTCTGACTAATGTTCCTGCCCTTTCAAACCCATCACTTGCCTCTCTAAAGAAAATGAAACAAAAGGCAGGAAGGTGTCCTATGCTGGTAAAAGATTGCTTGTTCCTCTAGTGATTCATCAACAAAACTCCATAAAGTTCTTACATAAAATGGACAGACAGATAGGACATTCCAGATCAACTGGTAAACAGGAAATACATAATTATAAAAATTCACATAAATGACCATCTTGACCAACAGCCATGAAATGCTATGAAGTTTAACCAACAATACATTTTGGTCAACAGTAATTACAATACTCATCCCTTAAAGGTGGGGAATGCTGCCATTTTCAAAGCACATTCTCAGTGAGAGGTGAGCAAACTATGGCTTGTGGGCCAAATCCAGCCTGCCACTGACTTTTCTGCATGGCCATGAGCTAAGAATAATTTTTACATTTTTAGATGATTGGGGAAAAAAAATAAAAAAGAAGAGTAATATTTTGTGACACATGAAAATTACATAAAATTCAAATTTCAGTGTCCATAAATAAATTGTATCCGAACACTACCATGTTCATTTTGTATGTATTGTCTATGGCTGCTTTTGTGCTGTAAGGACACAGTTGAGTCATTCTGACAGAGGCCACATGGCCTGCAAAGCTGAAAAATATTTCCTATGTGGTCCTTTACAAAAACGTTTGCAACCCTTGTTATAAGTGTCTATTTTTTATTGATTTTCCCAGTAACCTTTTCAGGTAGGTAAGACAAGAACTGCTGGCCTTACATGTCAGAAAAGGAAATAGAAGGCTTGAGAGAAAAGATGACTCATATGCTCCCACCTGGCTTGTTCCAGCAGCATCCTACCTGCCCTCCCATGCTTCAGCCTTTGTCTTGCCTAGAACTCCTGCTCTGATCCATTTTCTAGCCTGAAACTAGGGTGGCCTTCTTGTCAAAGCCCCTTACCTCCAGGGGCTCCCACCGTCTCAGGACAATGTTCACATATATGCCATGGGGCTACACAGGATCCCTGGTGTCCTGGCCTTGCTTGCAACTGCAGCTTCGCCCCTGATCACTCCTTTGGTCACACTGGTATTCTAGCCATTGTTCCTTGCCTTGGCCCATGCAAGTTCAGTGGCATGTTCTCTTGCTTCCAGTAATTTGCACATGCGCCTTCCTCAGCTCAGAAGCTCTCCCTGCTTTATTCTCAAACCTTGTTCAATATGACCATAGCCCTAAGCATATTGTATTGATATAATTCATCTGTTTGTTGCTCTGCCACTAGCTACTACTTGTTGAGTACTTTTTATTAGCCAGGCATTGAACTAAGCACTTTACATACACACTAGTTCATTAAACTCTTACATTAGCCCCTTAAAAGGAAGTGGTGTTATTGTCACTATTTTATAGTTGGGGAAACTGAGACACAGAGTAGTTAAGAACATTTTCCAACCTGGAATCAATGAATGTCCAAATACAAAGATGAAGTTCTTAACCTCTAGGGGACGAAGGACCACAGATCAATAGTAAGTTGCACCCAATAAATGTTATTGAAAACTAAGTAAATAAATGGAATTCTGATTTAGTATTTTTTGCTTACTAGCTGTGCCACTTGGAAAATTACATCCATTTCTGAATTTCAATTTCTGTACCTATAAAATGGGGGTAATAGTAAGTATCTCATGAAATTCTTTTAAGGATTAAATAGAAAACAAAGCCTCAGTTCATCTGGCAGGCCCTGAAGATCCTACCCACCCATCAATCAAGGGCTACAGCTCTGCTTGGCAGGAACGCTCAGCTAGGAGGGGTATGAACAGAGGTGTAGCTGGGCAGGTGCTGGGATGGGTTTTCATAGTGGGTGGCGAAGCAGAAGGTAAGTGGTGGATGATGGGTCTCACAAGACACAAAGGGAAGTAGAAATAGGAAAAGCAGTCATATATATCGCACTAGAGATGACTACTGTTTACCAGTGCCTGGCCATCTCTTCTTCTTGGGCATACGGAAGAGTCTGAGCCTCATCAAGGCCATATAAGTGGAACTGATATGAGTCACTGCTATGAGAGACATTGGGTTGTCGGAGAAGTCATGACGTATTTTTTTCTATGTTTTTCGTTGCAAAAATGTGTCATGACTTTTCCAACCACCCAATAGCTCACATCCAGGTTACCACCTTCATACTTCCTCTTCCCCTGTTATGGGGTCCTGTGAGACCCCATCTATTCTAGATGGCATAGCAACAGATAAACCCCTGTGGTATTAAGCTACTGAGATGTGGATATTAATTTGTTGTTGCAGCAAAGCCTATCCTATCCTGACTAATCCAGTGGGAAAAAGGCAGAGGCATCTTGTTGTCTCTCCTATTACCTGGTCCTCCCACCATATGGGTTTTCTTTTTCCTGGAGGATTCATGACCCTTCACTCATCACAGTTTCCAGGTTCTGTTCATATGTATATATGTCAGCCATTAATGAAAACATTGAGACCACGCAAAGAAAAAGGATGTCAGGATGCTGAGTACCTCAGACTTCCTTTCTGAGTTTCTTCCCTTCTAAAGCAATGAATATGAAATGTAACGAGATGCTGACGGGCTAAAGATGGCACTGGAGCAGATAACCTTGAAGACAAACTAATTTCCTGGTTTATTAATTTCAATGTGCTGTGGAAGTGAAGAAAATTTCTGCTCCAGATCCCAGGACTCAAGTGGACACCACTGAAGACAGGCCAAGAACCCCTACATCCTAAAGATTCTATTACCAACTATTACTGGAAAAGAGGCATAGGAGCAGTTAACAGATAGGAGACAAGGGACCTTGACAGTGGCCAATAGAATCTCACCCAGTCTATGACACTGACAAGATTCAAAATGGTGTCATGGAAATGCCATGAGCTTGGAGTTAGATCTGAGCTACAATTCTGAGGGAACTTGAGCTCTTTACTTAACCCTTCTGAGCCTATACCGCTTCATTTTTTGAGTAAGGGTAATAATGATGACCACTATTTATTTAGTGCATAATATGTGCCAGGCTTTACTTCTATCATCACACTGTAAACTCATGTCGACATACACAGCCCTGTGACTGACACACAGTAAGTGGTTAGTTTCCGCTAACCCCTTTTCCCCCCCAACTGCGACACAATATTGGAACTCCATCAGTGAAAGTTCAAATGGAGCGTTTTTCTTTTTATTTATAACCCTTGTCTCCAGCCTACCCAAATTTTTCTCCTTCCTTGGCCCCCGATTTTAAAAGGCCCCCTATTCCCTTTGTAAGATATAACTGCTTTGAAACAACATATTTGAGCTAAAGTCAACTCAGGTGTCTCAGATCTTGAGTAGATAATTCTCATGTCTGGTTTACAGAGATGAATTGGGACTCCCCAGGGACATGCTTAAAAGACAAGAATTGATCTTGGCTTTTGTTTTCCTGGACTCTATCACACCTGCTTTGTCATTCCTGAGTGGAGTGTACAAGGTGTATACGTGTGTGTGTGTGTTGGGGAGAGGGGGTAGCAGTTTGAGCAAATCTACAGAGTAGGAGGTAGAGGAAGGATATAAGTAGACTAGAGACATATACCAGCTTTGTAGCAATAAAAATATTAAAGTGTTGGAGTAGTTAAAGGTCATCGTTAGGTTATTTTATGGTGTACTTATGATTAGTACTCTTCCTCCATTTTGTCACAAAATCTTCAGAAAATCCATATTATTCCATTGGCATTTTAGGACCAAGAAGACACTTGGGTGAGAGCAAATGGGGTCATGGGTCAAGGAGCCCTTGTTACGCTCAAGTAACTCAGAGAACCCCCAGCATGGAAAATTCATCTCCTTGTGCTTGGGATGCGGGATTTTAATTCAGGTGTCTCTGATTCCCCACTATTCCGTGCAACCTCTCAAAGAAGCTTTATATGACATAGACCTTTCCATATAGCATTGGATCAGTGGGGGTGGGGTGGGGGAGGGCAGGCAATGGACATCTCCTATCTGATAGCAGACAATTCCTACATCTCTCGTGGCTTCTCGTGCCACCTGTGGCATGTTATTCGTGTGGATAAGGAAGCCCTGGACACATCGCTTTCCTTTCAGCCCCAGCCTTAGCATCTACAAAATGAAGGCACCTCACGGGAAAATGGCGATTTACGGTCCCTGCCAGTCCCTGCAGGGGTAAAAACCCATTATAGAGAGAGGAGAGGAAATGCTAGATGAAATGCTCTACCTCAGGCTCAGCCATTATAAAAAGAGGCCACATTTACGAAAAGACCATCACCCACGCCTCTTGCCTATTGCTGCTGGGACAATGGTTTCGGTCCGTCATGACCACCAGGCAGCAGAGCTACTGGTGACAATGGCCGCTTATCTCATGCTTCATTATTCTGGAGTTCAGCTTGCAGCACCTACTCTGAGGGGCTGTTTGAATGAGATCGTTACAGAGTGTTTACTAGATTAAAACTGTGGCTGTCTCTTGCAAAGTAACTGCAAATGGCTTTATGGGTTTCCGGATTTATTTTGTCTCAATGACTCGGCTCAGTTTGCAAATCAAATCAAAGCTGATTTTTCTCACTGCCACTTGGGTGCACCCAGTGGGAGTCTGCAGGGCCAGCTGTGTTCCCTGGAAGGCTGGCACCAGGAACGGGGCTGCTGCTGCAGCTCGCTGGCGGCCAGAGAGGTTCCAAGAAGAAGAGAGCAGATAAGCGAGCGGGGAGCAGGTCAGAGGAGGCAGATTTTATTTTCTGAAAGAAGGAAAGGCAGGCAGAACTCATGTGGCCTCGGACAATGGCAGAAATACTAGGGAGCCCACTTGGACTCATATATGAAGGCTCCCTCTAAATGAAGAGTCCAATGGTACAAGGAACTCCCTGGGGGAGTGGTGAGGCCCCTGTCAGAGCCGGTACTCAAGCAGAGCCTGAATGGCCTTTTTGTTATTGGAGATTGTAGATGGTAGTTAATCCCTACCTCTGTCACTTTTACGCCTATTATCCAAGAGAACAGTTCTGACAAGTAGCTTATATCGTATTTGAAAAAATGAAATCATGGGAGGATGACAAGTTAGCCATCCATCCATCCATCCGTCCATTGATTGACTGATTAATCAACTGATCTATTAATTCACTTACCCATTTGTTCATTTGACATATTTTATTAAGCACCAAGGTGTACTAACATGTAAGCAAATAATACACACACACACACACACACACACACACACACACACACACCCTACCAGGGGTGCCAAAAAATATATACAAGTGGACACGTTGGTCAATGTTGCTCAAGCAGTAGTTCACTGTAATCAAAAGTGTCTGGACGCTGATGGTAACCACTTTGAGCACCTCTTGTAATTGCAGAAGTCAAACGTGACTTGCATTCATCTTTTGTTATCGGTATATATTGAGTATTACAATTTTAATGCAGTTTTTACCTTTCTTCTTCTTCTTTTTTTTTTTTTTAGCTGAGCCATCCTGCCACCTTTTGGCAGCTCAGCAGCTGTTCAGCTTGGGCCAGGAATCGAACCGCTGTTGCTCAGAGCTCAAACTCTTGAGCAAGCTCTTAACCAACTGAGCCACTCGGCTGGCCCAGTTTTTTCCTTTCATAAAATGTGTATACATTTTTTTTGGCACTGTGTGTGTGTGTGTGTGTGTGTGTGTGTGTGTGTGTGTGTGTGTGTATCCAACTCACAATTAAATGAAGTACAGGGTATAATGAGAATGGAGAATGTTGGGGATATATATTAGACTGGAGGTCAGGAAGGCCTTTAAGAAGAGGTGGGGTTTAGGGTACGGTCTAAAGGGTCTATATCTGTTAAGCAGATACAGTTGGTGGCCAGATAATGTCAGGTAGAGGAGACAGTATGAGCAAAGCCCCTGAGGTTGGGAGGAGCTTGATGTGTCTTGAAGGACTGAACGAAGCCCAGTATGCTGGAGTGTAGTGAATAAGAGGATAAAGCCTGGATAAGACTGGAGGGTAGGAAGTGACCAGACCATGTGGGCAAGTCCTGTGGAAGTAGGGCCTGTGGGTAAAAAAAAGCAGCAAAGTGAATGGATGGGTATACGGAGGGAGTCAGGGGAAGAATCAGAGAGGAGAATCAGTGGGTAAAGTGACTTGAATGGAACCGGACCTATTTCCGGAAGAGGAACTGACTGGTATGGTTCTAGAACTGAGCCTCTAGACCAGAAAGCATTTTCCTCTTGGCCTGCTCGGTCTCAGCCAGAGGGCATGAACTGCAATAGCTGGGTACCTCCTTCAGCTGCTGCAGCCTGGGGCACCTTCCACTAGGTGGGGTCTGCCATGGGAAATGTTCTTTTATCTTCCACTTGAACTTCAGCGCCAGGGAAGTCTAACTAAATATCCCACCCCAAATTTCCACATGGTCCATTTCCCCAAAGGTCGCTTTGGAGCATGTTGCGCTTACATCTTCAGCCTGGTTCCTAAATGGAGCCCGTGCTTCATCTTCCAAATGTAAATATTATTTAATGGGTCTAAATGCATGCCTTTTCTCCTGGCTCCTGTTTTAACTACAAGAACAAAACCTACTTTTAAAATTGATTTATTTTTTTTTTTTGCTCTGTGACTTTCTCCTGCCCTCCCTTCAAAGTCTGAATAATAGTTTTCTGTTTCCAAACCCAACATAATGTTTGTTTACCCACTGTCTGCACTTTTCTCTCTCTACAGCTCTGGGCGGATTCCCAGAGCTGGAGCGCGCCAAGCAAAGGGCTTTTAAATTTTTCTTTTTAGCTCTTGAATTCGAGGCAACTCCATTAGCTTTGTGCCATCCCTCCACCTGGTGATGAAATACATCCTCTATATAATAAGAGCTCTGCAGTATATGCTTTGGGTACCACTCCCAGACCCCGCTTTCAGGTTGGTGTGCCATCCCCCAGTGGCTGTGCATGTTGAGGCTAAGCGCTTACCCCTGAGACTTTCTCTAGAGACTTGTGCAAGGCTCAAGGGGGCCATTTTCCCCAAGAGATCCAGGGTAGGGGAGTGGGGAAGCGCCAAGGACTGATGGTTATGGGAGAAGAGGTAGAAACCCTGGCCTTCCTGTCTCAAAGCAAAACAACTCTGGAGAAATTGACCCTCCACCCTGGATCTAGCCCAGGCTTGACTTCACCTGAGGACAGATTCTTGCTCAGCATCTTCTCATTCCCTATCCTACTTCCCTTTTCCATGTACAGATTTTTTCCAGGAGCCCTCCCTCAATATAGCGCATGCACCAAGTCCTTGCCTCCGGCTCTGCTGCCAGGGGATCTGTGCTAACACAGCTGCCTTCACTGGCTCTTTGATAAACTCTGCTTCCCTAATGTGGTTGCACTCACGTTCTGATTCCTCTCTATCTCCAGTCCAAGCCAGCAGCAGAGCCCTGGCTGCGGAACAAGGTAAAGGAGCGTGTGAGTCTGGGTCAGAGACCACAGCTCCCATCAATAAAAAAGACTGACCTTAAAGCTTCTGGGATGAGCGCATCCTGGTCCTAGAGTTAACCCTCCTAGTGAACACCCAATTCCCACCCCACAGTATTGTAAGTCCTGCCTCCTATTGGAGGCTCTGCCCTGGCTCTAGAGATAAACATTGCCCCCTAGTGGTGTGTGAATCTACCTGCCAGATCCTCTGTAAGCACAGGAGACTTGGCTCTCTGTGTGGGGCTTGAGGAGCCCTGTGGCTTTTCTTACCGTTTGAAATCCTGAGTCAGCTGGCCTCCCACATCCCACGCTTGCCCTGGGTACCATGCCATCCCTAGTGTTAGCGGAGAAGGAATGGCAATGGTACAGAGAGGCACAAAGTCTTATGTGCTGCACCAGTCCCAGGGGAGCAGAGCCCCAGATGCTGACCCAGAAACACACACACCATTACCGCCTCGGGCTTCAGTACCCTTGCTGCTTCTGTGCCCACTCAGCACATTTCACTTCTCTTTGGAAGCACGGATCAGAATCATGACACCACCATAATCTGTGAAAATCATGGACATAATGTCTGTGTCCACACGAGGCTATGAGTCTCTCGAGCACAGGGGCCATGCCTGCTGGGTCACCACAGAATAGCCAGTTCTGTCTAAGACACAGACTCATACACTCTCAGTGAGACAGCTGATTACACAAAGGAAATAATAGTCACTGATAATAACAATTTTTTTCCAAAACACTTTGTAGGAAATAAAACACTTATATGTTTGTTACATGATTTGATCCGCATAACAGACAGGGGGCCAGAGGTCTCGGTGTGCTGGAGCTGGCTGGCACCAGCTAGAGTCAGTGGTTAAACATCCAGGACTTCTTTTGCCAGCTGCTTGTTAAACTACTGGACGTGGCAGGGATATTTACACCCTGGAGATGGACAAAGACTCCAAATAAGGGCTTTGCTTTGCCAAAGAGCAGGTTCCTCAGCAAACCACTGGCAGCAAGTATGTTCAAACAGGTTCTACAAATGGGGAGACGGGGATCACTTTCAATATGGTGCCTCTGAGTGTCAGGAAGACCAAGGGAGACCCTCAAGGTCTCGGGGCCTTGCTGCATTTCCTCACGTCAGCAGGCAGTTTTTGAGTACCAACCACGTGCCAGGGTCTTCCTGCTGTGGCAAAACGTGACTGGGAAATGAGTGTTCAAGTCTAAGCAGCTCCTCATCAGAGCTCCTCTCACAGGGCAATGCCGGTACCCGCCCCAGGAGGCCCAGCAAGCTCTGGCCCCGGACCATGATTGGATCAGTACGTGTTGCTCCACCCTCATGTGGGGTCTGAGAAGGGTCCTGCTGCCACAGACCCAGCATGTGGGCTGCAGGGATGGCCCAGGGTTCCTTTTACAGAACCTGCAGCTCCTCTGCCTGAGAGCACCTCACTCAGCTTCTGAAGGGAACGGGAGCCAATTCTGAACCTCTACCCACCTCCTGGCCCCTCTCTGGGAGGGCTGGCTGCTGCACACCCTTAAGAGCCATTGAGATCACATCGTGAATGGTGAACAGTCAGCGGTTCCAGTAGGAACCGCAGGGACACTGCCCCGACCTGCAGGGACCCTGTTATGGGTTGAACTGTGGCCCCCTCTCCCCAATTTATCTGTTGAAGTCCTAACCCCCAGGACCTCAGAACGTGACCTTATCTGGTAACAGGGTTCTTGCAGATATAATTAGTTAAGTTAGGATGAGGTCACATTGCAGTAGGGTGGCCCCAGTTTAATATGACTAATGTCCATATAAAAAGGAGAAATTTGGACACAGAGATGTGCACATGGAGAATGTCATGTGAAGATGAAGCAGAGATTGGGGTGATACTTCTACAAGCCAAGGAAGGCCAAAGATGGCCAGCAAGCCACCAGAATCTGGGGGACAGGCGTGGAGCAGATTCTGCCCTCACAGCCCTCAAAAGATCCAACCCCGCTGGGCACCTCATCTCATGCTCCCAGCCTCCCGAGCTGTGAGACAATACGTTTCACTGTGTAAGCCACTCAGTCTGTGCTACTTTGGTACAGCAGCCACAGAGAACTAAGACAGGTCCCTTGCTTTGCAATCCTCCAAACTGGGCAGCGCTACATTAGAGCCTGGCTGACTAACAGTGACATTGCAGACAGACAAGGGTTAGAGCACCACCCTGGAGCCAGGTGTGGCGTCTACCAGAAGATGCGCTGGGCTTGGGGTCAGGTCAGAAGGCTGCTCCATGGTGAGCGGCAGCCCTGAAGGCCTGCGGGACTCACACAGCTGACCACAGACACTGTCTCGAGTCATGAGGCTCAGGGACTGGACCTCAGCAAGTTGCTTTATCACCAGAGCACTGGCCTCAAGCCTGCACATGTGATCCTGTTCCGCTGGCAGACAGGGGAGCAAGGTGTCACAGTGACAGAGGGGTGGAGCCATTTGGAGGGGGATAGATGGCCCATGGAAGCTGCCCCTGGAACTTGACATAGATTCGATGCCTGTGGGATTCTCGGTATCGCATTTTCCTCCATGAAAAGGAATGGTGTTTTCAGCAAACCCACAGAGAAGGAAATTTGATTCAGGAAAGGGAAGGGTCGAATATTGATTCCTAGCCACCGATCCTTGATACAAAGTTCTCATGGCCAGTGCATGGATTTAGGTGGGGCTTGTCTTTAATTGGTTCTGGATGTTCCCAGGGTAAGTAAGGCCAGGCGCAGAGCAGACACACAGCTAACACAGGTTTCCTTCCCATTGCCTTTTCTCTGCAGTCACTGAGCGCCCTCTTAGCAGACGTGGTGCTGAGCGGGGATAACTCCCTGAACTGTGGTAGGCCAGCATTCTGCATTGTCCAGCCCTCTGCCCCCATTCCCAAGTGCTGCTAGAGCCCCTGCTTCTCTGGGCTGAAGTGATGGCTGTCAGTGAACCGGAAACTGAGGGTGTGGCTGCCTGGAGCCCGCCTCTGACTCCTGACTCCTCCGGGCCTGCCAGGGCTTGGGTAGCTCGGCCATGACTCATTCATGTGCTCCTAGCCTTTCCCCCACACACACCTTACAGGCGTGCACATTCCACTAAAGGGAGCCCATGACTCGAAGTCCAAACAAGGGGAGAGATCCTTATGCTAAGAAGAGGCAGAGAGCACTTCTGCTCTAGTTCTTTAAAGACCCCTGCAAGTCTCCTGCAGATCAGCAGCATTAAGTCTGGGGAGGTGCCGCATGGGGGGCCTCTACGTCTGTGAGCATGGTGGGTCCTGAACTTCCCAGAAGAGTACAGTTTTAGGCATTCTCTCTCCAAGTTCCTGGATATACCTACTGCTTGTCCAGTCACAAGTCTCAGTTCAGAAAATCTGGTCCAACAAACTACCCTGTAGGGGGCTTACGTCTCAGAGGGTGCCCTTAGAGTCTCACACATCTCATGGAGGGCACAGCTACTACACCAACCCCTCCCTTGTCTAGGGATCAAAGGCTAGAGGGGAGCCATGCGGCACCGTCATGGTGAAGGCTTCTCTGTCCGTTTCCTTCCCTCTCC
>NW_017731381.1:2249639-2267056 GCF_001890085.2 Hipposideros armiger
ATCCATCCATCCACCCATCCATCCATCCATCCATTGATTCAACAATTATGTTTTGAGCTCTTACTATGCTTTAGGCACTGTGTTATTAATATGTACACAACTGGGTATATATTAACACCTAGATACAAATGACCCCAATGAAAATAACAATTCTTTCTTGTTATTTTAAGTCACTGTTGCCTAAATCGCTCTGTGTGGCTAGAGGGAGAAATACTTAAACAGCTAAAGAATGGCTGAAGACAGACAAGAACATGCCAACATACCTTTCGTAGCCAGACGAACACAGTTGATTTTGGTCTCCTGTGAACAACAAAAGTGAAGCTCCAGTTAATTAGTTGTGGGTTTGGTTTGTTACATAAAGAAAAAAATATATACATATATGTTTGTATCTATAGGTATGCATGTGTATTTTTAATTATAATTTTAAACTTGTCCTTTTCAATTTTTCCGCCATTAGAATCACCTTTTAATTCTATTTCTTCATTTCTTTTGAGGCGAGGTACATGCTTCAGTCCTCTCACTTCCTGGCTCCCATCACCTCATAAGCTTCTTCCCCAGACAGAACCACCTCATAAACATATCAGATACTGTCCAGCACAGAACCGCTTTAGCAATAACATGAAGTGGGTCCATTTTGGTATGCAGTGTGCTTCCGTCAGTTGCATGGGTTCCTGAGAGAGCCCATGGATTAGTAAGTGGTACCAAAAGCTTCCTTGGGAAACTTTGTTATAGGCAAACAATGCATCTATATGTACTGGCTGACACAGACACTTGGCAATAGACCAGTCAATATGAATGTGCAAGAATCAAATTGCAAAGTTCATGTTCAAAAGTCACTCTGGCTCTGAGATCTCTAGTAGACCTCACAGTTTTCGTGGATAATGTTGCATGTGTATGTTTGTGTGGCGATCAAAGCTTTGTTGAGTGAACTACCTATTTATTGCTGGCTCTTTCCCAAGTGGACGGGAACCATACATTAGCAGTGTTGCTGGGCCATGCGGTTGAGTTACAGAAGAGTGTGCTTGGGAAGAGAATCAGCTTAGCCTATTTTATTGGGGTCATCTCCTAGGAGGTCCCGGAACAAGATGAAAATTCCAGATGACTAAGTTATGCCCCTAGCAGTAGTCTGAATTTGTAGTGTAGCAACAAAAATAAAAGGCCAAGAATGCAATACAGGTGAGTCTGAAGAATCCAGTGGTTGTCTTGCTAATGCTCACTCAGGAGGAACTATTGCATCTTGAAGGTACTTACGTTAGGATAGAAAGGGTTATGCAAAGGTAATAAAACCCACAAACTTCAGTGGTCCAAACTACATGCCT
Source organism: Hipposideros armiger (assembly GCF_001890085.2). Lineage (NCBI taxonomy): Eukaryota > Metazoa > Chordata > Mammalia > Chiroptera > Hipposideridae > Hipposideros > Hipposideros armiger. The sequence goes on from NW_017731381.1 coordinate 2,250,959, forward strand.
AATGTAGGTGCGTGGCTGGGTCTGGGGGCAGGTGTAGTGTGGTGGTTGGGGGAGACTCTTGTCATTGTAGTCACTCATAGACCAAGGTTGGTACTTCCATTTTAACACAAGGCTTCAGTGTTTACTGTGGCAGGAGAAAGAATGCTGAAGAGTCTTAACTTATTGGGTTGTTGGAAAAGTCATGATGCATTTTTGCAATGAAAAACATAGAAAAAAATACGTCATGACTTTTCCGATAACCCAATACATGCTCTGTCTCAGAAGCAACACGTTTTCTTTGACTCCGGTTTCATTGGCTAGAACCAGTCATATGACCATGCCTAACATGGGGGTGAGGGGGGGTGAGGAAATGGAACCTCCATACATTCGGAAGTAGAGAATAAATGGTAGTATCTACAGCAGAGTCAATTTTACGTATGAACTTCTCTGAATGCCAGAAATTGTCACTTCTATTAAACCCAAGTATGACTCCCCAGTGGTCTTGATTCTGTTCCTCAGACCACAGAAAGTCTGCCCTTGCTTGTGTAGGAAAGATGTCTGGATATTGGAAGATGGTTTTCAGGTCCATCAACATTCTTATTCTTCAACAATTCCTCATATGATACGAGTTTCAAGGCCTTTGAACTATCCTAGCTACTCATCCTAGGACATTCTTCAGTTGTCCTTCTAAATGAGAAGGGACTAGAACATGAAGCAACTGTCTACATGTGGTCCTGTCAATACATGATTACTTAGGTCATCGCTATTTTCTATTTTCCTTACTTATACTGGACTATTATTAACATAGCCGACATCCCAGGTTTTCACTGATCACAATAAATGTGTCATCGACCTTCCATCAAAAAAAAAAATCTGCCCACTTCTCCATATATAAATGTGGTTGTATTCCTGGGACCCAACTATGGAGACATACATACCACTGTTGATTTCCATCTGCTTTGATTCCTCCGATTACTACAGCCTATCATCATATTCCCCACCACCTGCAAGTTTTTGGATATAATTTTTCTCGCACATCATCCAGATAATGACTATAAGAAGTAACCTGGAAAATGTCAATGGCAGAGCTCCGTGGCATGTACTCGGATCCTTTTTCCAGGCTGGCATTCATCTCTGTTCATGAGAATCTTTGGTTGGTTCATCTAACTAGTTACACATCTCCTCAACTGCTTATACACTCAGGTGCTACCTATATTTTTCCACAAAAACAGCTTGAGAATAGGGTCAAATTCACTTCAGGTACTGACACTTTGTCTATTCATTTCCCTAATCTATCAGCCCAAGAACTCTCTTAAAGAAAGAAGGTTGGGTTTACATGACTTATTCTTTGGAACAAGTGTTTCCTTTTCTTTCTACTTTTTATGCCAAAAATGTTCCTTTTTCAAATAAATAATTGTTATATTTCATAAAATGGAAACTGCAGAAATGTTTAAAAAATGACACATTACAGTTCAAATATATGAAGTATTCATTTGAGGTGTTTATATATTTGAAGTATGCTATATTTCAAGGAAAAGGTATTTTTTTTAAAGAACTATTCAGAAGATGGAAAGAAGGAAAAATGACTGAGAAACATGAAGAAATATAAAGAACTCTCTAAATGTGATGCAAAAACAAAAACAAAATGAAACAAAAAACAAAAAACTTAGGCCACAAATGAGTTAAAACTTTAAAATGGTGATAAAAGCAAGCAAACTAGTTTTTGTTTTGTTTTCATGTTTGGAGAAAGAGCAAAGTTCTTCACACCCATTGGCTTCCATTTTTGTTCTTTGGTTTAAAGCATCAGTGATCTGAAGCCTAAGATGATTAAAGAAAGCATGACCTCCAAGAGCACCACAATGATCATCACTGAGAAATTGCATAGAATAGGAGAGGCGCCAAGAGACTAGAGATGGTCAGAAGGATCTCTAACTGTATGTTAATACAAAGAAAAAAGATTTTGCAAACACTATATTAGGAAACACACCAATTCTGCACATGACTATCGAATATAGCAGTGGGCAAGGGCTTGATGAGGCCAGCACTGTTGGGCATAATTTATAAATAGGTATCTGGACTTTAAAGACAGTCAATCTAATCTTGTTACATCTAAGAATCTATTCTCAGGGAATATCCTTAAATGTAGAAAAACCTTTATATTCAAAGATGTTGGTTCCAGTGTTTTTAATAAATATGACAGTGAAGAGCAACATATATATCTAGCCCTACAGGCACAATAAAGAAAATTGTGGTCTGTCTATCACAGTGGAATATTACAAGGCTGTTAACAGAAATCATTATGAGGGCCATATAATAACATGGAATAGTATGCATAAGAAGATAAATGAATAAAGCAAAGTACAATTTTTTAATACAACTAACATGTAAATCTAAGCATTTAAAAAAATAAGCCCTGAAGGAAATATACTAAATCTTAAAAACAGTGGTACAATTAATTTGAAGTATAACATATAGGTAGACAAGTATAATAAACTAACATATCCCTCGTTCAACTTTTCACAATGGAAACACACACCTGTGACTAGCACCCTGATCAAAATACCCAATACTCTCAGAACCTCAGAAGTCGCCTTCATCCTCCCTGTAAATCACTAACCTGGCTTCCATGGGAATATTCTTTTTAAAATGTTTAACATCAAAGAGAATCTTGGGTAACTGCATTGGCTTATTCTATTGCTTTCTCTTTCTCTTTGGGTCATTTGTGAAGACTTTCTAATTCTCCTTAGAACCATCTTCCCTTCCTCAGTTGATGCATGAAATTAAGCCATTTCCTAACACCATCTCCTCCACCCCACATCTATTAAAATCTGTTTTCCATAGTGTAGAGTGCATGTGTGACTGTGCTGAGCTCTCCCTGGCTCTCACAAATGTGACACTGACAGGTATACACTTTCTCTCAAGTTTCTGACACCTTTAATTCCATAACCAATTTGTCTTTGTTAGTTAGAAACGGGTACAGAATAACAAAGTCTCAAGTCACTCTCTTGACCTTCTGGTGACTGAACTGTTAGCCATCAAGTCAGGAACATGCTTGAAATTCTGCCTCGTATCATATGGGAAGTCTGGCCAGTGTACACATGCCCGAAGTCCCCAAACAGTTCAATAAACAGGAAATGAGTACTTTCTTTGCGCTTAGATTATATAAGGCTTTGGGAAAAGGAGAAACATTTTGTATTTTCTGTCCTATCTCCATAACACAATACGACTTCATCTCCCCATCATTTTAACCTCACCCACTTCCCACATCCCACTCCAGACTTGTAAGTCGGCACATAGGTATATTTCACCTGTAGAGGTGTATAATGAACTAGGGAAATTGTAAGCCACATTAAATTTATAAAATGAATAAACGGAAGGAACCAAAAAAGCAACTATGTGAAGAAAACAAAATAAAAATCAAAACACCCCAACTGATAAAACCCACCCTCTCGAAATAACAATCACCGACAGAACTGTAAGAAATACTCCAAATTGAATTCAATTCTCTCAACAACTATGAGTAAGCCATGCAAGGATTAAAAACTGAAATGTATAAAAAAATCAGCAAAAAAAAGGCGGGTTGAACTCAGGAAGAAAAGAAAAACAAGGCACTTTGGAAACGAAGTTTACATTGTATGGTGTCCAAAGGAAATTTTATACAGAGCACTGAAGAAAGAGAAAATAATCAAGAGAATGAATATAAGATAAAAGGAAAGGTAAGAAGGGTCCGTGAAAAAAGTGACATAAAGGAAGACAAAGGAGATCCAATATACGATACTTGAAATCCCTAAGAGAACAGATCAAACAATTGGATAGGGAAAGATTTATAAAAACAATCCAAGGAAAATTTCTGGAATCACAAGACAATCTGAGCCTACATATTGAAAGGACCTAAAAACCTGAAAGATCAATTCTAAGACCCTAGTAAAATTGTTTAATTAAAGAAAAAGTTCTTAAGGCCTCCAGGCAAGAAGATCAAATAAATAATAAGGGCAAGAGAATTAGGCTGTCATGAGATGTCTCCAAAGCAACATATAAAGCCAGGAAATATGAGTTAGCCTTTTCAGGAAACTCAAAGAAAGAAATTATGAACCCAGGATTTTATAGCTAGCCAAGTGTCTTTCAAACATCAAAGCTATAGAAAAATAACTATCAACATTCAATAACTCAGAGAATGCTGTACTGATGAGTCTTTCTTGAAGAATACACCCGAGTTGGATAAGCTCCGTTTAACAAAGAAATAACTGAGGAAATTTCAGCAAAAGGACTGATGGCAAGCATTTAATAGTTTTAATTGTAAATCTAAGGCTAAAATAAGGCGGGGACATGGTTGAAAGCAGAATATATACATGTTCTAACTTCTGATGATATAGAAATAATGCAAGTAACAATGATAAAGAGGAGAAATGGGGAAAGAGGAGAGTAAGTTCATTGATTGGTGTATAGGCAATAGGCGAAAATCAATGGATGCCATCAAAAACTGACAAACCAATGACGTTTGCAAGATGGCAGAATAAGGGTTTTCAGTACTTCCGAAAGAAACATAATTTTGATAACCACCCATGGATTAGAGCACTTTTGTGGGAGCTCAGAAGTCCAGCAGTGAGAATCCCAGCACCTGGCTCGAGCAAAAAGTCTAAGAATAGGTGCACTGAATAGTTTCAATTTGCTCATGTCACCAGTCCCCCGTGTGGCACAGCTCAGTGCCAAGAGAGACCCCCCCTCTCAGCTCAAGATTTCTCCCCTGGGGAAAAGTGAGAGTATAATGATTGCCTGGCTTCCCCAGCTATGCAAGATGCTGCCCAAGAGGCGCACTCATTCTTGTGCCAACCGAACCCTGAGGGAATCAGCATGGCTGAATAGTCTGGGGCAGCTAGCAGCAGGGGGAAGAAAATGTGATGTATACATAGACAATAGACTATTATTGAGCCTTGAAAAAAGAGGGATATCCTGCCTTTTGCAACAACATGGGTGAACCTGGAGGATATTATGCTAAGTGAAATAAGTCATACTCAGAAAACAAATAATGCATGATCTCACTTATACGTGGAACCTAAAACATTTGAACTCATAAAACTAGAGAGTAGAATGGTGGTTGTCAGAGGCTGGAGGGTAGAAGAAACGGGCAGATGCTGGTCAAAGAGTCATGCAGGATGAATCAGTTCTGGAGATCTGTGTAATACTGTGTGTTATGCTTGAAAGCTGCTAAGAGAATATATCCTAAGTGTTCTTACCACACACAATGAAAACTATGTGATAACTACATACAGGGTGGCCCATAAGTCACTTTCTCCTTTAAAAACTGAATAAAACTTTTGTTTGTTAATTAATTTATTGTTTTTAATAATGTTAAGTACAAAAATGGGATTTTTTAAATGCTATTTATGAAAAATGATGTCACGTAAATAACCCCCATTGGAAATAACACATATATGCTCTCTAAGTTGAAACAATGGAACGCTGATTTTCGACACAAAATTTGACAATTTTTACGCGTTGCTCCATCGTGTATTTTTCCATAATAAATTTCCAAGGAACAAACTTTTAAAATCTGAAACAAAAATTTAAAAAAATTAATGACAAGCACAATTATTAAACTTTTAAATGGGAAAGTGACTTATGGGCCACTCTGTAGATATATTAATTAGCAGGATCATGGTCATCATTTCACAATGTATATGTATATCAAAACAGCACATTGTATAGCTTAAAAATATATAATTTTTATTTGTTAATTATACCTCGATAATGCTGGGGAAAAGCTGACAAACCAGATGGGAAAAGGTTAAATAAAGAAAGAGAGGATTAAAGATATTAAAAAGTATAAGAACAAAGATAACTATTAGAACAAAAATACAAAACTTTCTAAATAACAACAGAAATTTTAAAAGAGAAAGGAAAACACCTCAGCAAGTATTACAAAATTAATATAAAAAATTATGATGTAAAGAACATATGACGGAGCTGAGACCAAACATATCAGTCATGTTAACAAATGTGAATGGGTTTAACTCATATAATTAAATGAAAAAGACTTCAAACTATCTCATGAAGCAAGGCCTCACTTTCTGCTCTATATAAAGATCACACTTAAAACAGAGTAATTCAGAAAAGCATCAGTAAAGGAATGGAAGAATCTAGAAATGTCAAATGGTAAGAAAAAGCAGTAGTCAACCTGATATCAGACAGAGTAAAATGCAATTTCAAAAGCATTAAACATAACAAAGACGCTTTTTAATGCTCACACCCACAATTAACAAGAAATATAACAGCTTTGAATATCTATGAACCAAAACCCACAATAATCACCTTTATAAAGTAGAAACTGAAGTAGATAAAAAAATAATAGGAGGGTACTGTCAGTATAAGACAAATCAAGTGGCAAAAAAATAGGAAGGATATAGAAGTGCTAAAATAATTAAGCAGATAGTGATATCAAGCCCTATAAGCTGGTAATAGAGAAAAACCTGCTTATGAGCTTATGAAACATTTACAAAAATTGATCACATTTTAGTTAATTAAGAAAGCATTGCTATGTCCCATAAAGTAAAAATATTACAAGAAATATATGATTACAATGTAATCAAACAAGAAATTATTAAGAGTATTAAAAAACCAAACGGATTTTTTCACCTGGAAATTTACAAAATAATTGTTTTGACCAACTCCTGTGTGAAAGAAGTTATAAACAAAAATTTAAATATTTTAAAACAAAATATAATAAAAACTACATACCAGAATCTATGAAAAACATTTAAAGCAGTTATTAGATGAAAGTATACCAGTAAAATGAAAGAATGAAAAAAATGAACTGAATTTCCAGCACAAAAATCTAGAAAAGGTTAAAAAATAAATGATCCAAAAAACACACACACAAAAGGGAATAATAAAAGCAAAAGCAGAACTTATTTAAGTCGAGAAGATAAAAATAATAGAAAAAAGGTAAAAGAAAGGAAGCACCAATATAAAAAATGACAAGGGGGAAATAACCATTGAAAAAGAAGAAATTTAAAAAAAGATGACACTTATAGTTTTCAGATCTTTGAAAATAATTTTGAAATGCTAAATGGAATTGATAATGTTCTAGGAAAATATAGCTTATAAAAATGGATTCTATTAAGAATATAAACTTAAACAGACCTAATTCCATTGAAGACATAGAGGAAGATATTAAGGAACTACCCTATTAAAACAACAACAGTAACGAAACAACCCACCATGCTTGAAGTCTTCGTAGAAAATTTCTACCTGACTTTAAAGATAAGATAGTACTAACATAAATTGCCCTACAGCATGGAAAATGAAGAAAAGCTTTCTCATTTTTCTGTGAAATCCGCATAACGTTGACAACTAAACTTAGTAAAGGCAATACCAAAAAATAAAAGTGGGGGTGTTGAGGAATCATAGATCAATTTTACTTTTTAATGTGTAAAACTGTTAAATAATGATAGTGAACAGAATCTAATGTTACATTAAGAAAATTAAAATGCCGGGCCGGCCGAGTGGCGCGATGGTTAAGAACTGGCTTGGAACGCCAGAAGGCCCCAGTTCGGATCCCACATATGAGGGCCAGTGACACTGCCCTCCACAGCTAAGATGCTGAACAACAGCTCAACCTGGAGCTGGGCTGCCATGAGTCTCCGGCGACGGCGTGGGCTGCAGCCCCTATGGCAGTGGGTTGCCATGGGCTACCGTGTGTAGCCAGCAGCCAGCGTGAGCAGCCAGCAGCCGCAGTGAGCGGCCGTCCAGAAGCCGGCGACTGATCTGCCTCGCCCGGGAGAGCGCAATGATGGTGCCAACTTGGGCCAGTGAGGCAACGTTCTCCACAACTAGACTGAAGAACAAAACGACAGCAACTTGTCTGTTTCCCTTTCCCCAATTCCCCAGCACTGTTCCCATCTCCCCAATTCCCCAATAAAAATCTTAAAAAAAAAATAATTAAAATGCCATGATAAAATGGAATGTATTTCAGACATGGAAGGTTGGCTCAATGTTAAGAAATCTATTCATATATCATATTAATAGCTCACAGGAGAACATATTAGCTCTATTAACACAGGAAAAGCATTTGACACAATTTAACACTCATACCTGATTTTAGACAACACTCAAGAAAAAAGGAATTGATGAATACTTTCATAATATGATAAACATTTATCGTAGTCCTAAAACCAGCATCTTACAGAACAGGGATCTAGCAAAGGCAATGCCACTAAGATCAGCACCGAGAGTAGGATATCCTCTATCTCCACTACTCCTTTACATTGTACTCTAAGTATCAGCCAGTCCAATTGGATACAAGAAATCAGAGGCATACAAATGGGAAAATAAACTTTACACTATATGTGTTTGCAGATGATTTAACAATATATCTGAAAATCCTCAGAGAATCAATGATACATGGTAGCAGGATATAAAATTCATATGCAAAGTGAAGAGTAGCCATACATACAACCAATAATCAGTCAGAGGACATCATGGCAGTGCATCATGCCATGTACAATGGCAACACGGGTTAAATACTTGGTACTAAACTTAGCAAGAAGTGCAAAACCTATATGAAGAGAACTTGACAACACCCTGAAAGACACAAAAGTCGACTTGAACAAACAGAAAGACATCCTCTGTTCTCAGCTAGGGTAATTCAATTTCTTAAAGATGTCAGTTCTCTAGTGTATAAATTGAGTGCAATCCCAGTAAAATTAGTAATAGGCTTTTTTATGGGGCTGGACAAGTTGACACTAAAGTTTATATGAAAAACGAACATGCAACTAGCACACGCAACTGAAAGAAAACCCAGGTGGAGGGACTTGTCCTATCAGGTATTAAAGCATAGAGCCTCTATAACTGTAAGTGTGGCACTGTTGCATAAATAGACAAACAGGCTGGTTGAATAGAATGCAAAACCCAGAAACAGACTCACGAACATATGGAAATTTAAAATATGAGAAAAGAAGCATCTCAAATTTGGGGGGCAAAGATGAACTTTTAAAAAATGTTGCTAAGACAACTAAATAGACATTTGGGAAAAAAGGATATTATTTGATACATATTTTACATCATATACAAAAATAAACATGAGACGCTTAAATGTAAAAAAATTAAACTATTCACATTCTAGAAGCAAACATTGGTGAATTTCTTTATAACTTTGGTGTAAGAAAAGCCTTTTTCACTGTGACTCACATCTGTATGCAATAAAAATAAAATTGAAGCATTCAACTACATTTTCTGTTTGATGTGGCAAAAACACTATAAGCAAAGTCTAAAAACTTGTAACATATCTCACAGATAAAGGGTTAAATCCTTGATATATGCTTTTAAAAATTGAGGAAAAAAATGTAAAAATCCTGATAATTGGGCAAAAGACATACACATGTAATTCAAAAGTTATATAAAAAGTCTCCTAAATATATGGCAAGATGTCAACTTCATTTTTAATAAGAGAACAGAAATTATAACAATATTGAGATACAATTTATGTGTAACTTTGCCAAATATTAAAGTTAGACCACACAAACTGTTGGTGAGGCTGTGGAGAAACAGATAGTCTAAAATATTATTGGAGGGAATGCAAATTGAGTCAATCCTTAAGAAAGGGAATTCAGAAATATCTATGAAAACTACATATTTGTCCACTTTTTGATCCAACCATTCTAGGAATGTACTCTGACACATTCCTTTATTGCATAAATGTTTGTGATAGAAAAATATAGAAAACTTATTTAGTGATTTTATGGACATGAAAAAATAAAATTATGCCATTTCAAAATATAAAAATTTGAATATGTTTTCATAGGAAATGCAAATAAAAGTAAATGTAAAATTAAAAAAATTTAATGTTAAAATACTTCTCAATAAAGTTGCCTTCTACAATAAAAAAATAAAAATATTGAAAATAATCTATATGTCCACATGTGAGAGTGACTGAATAAATTAAGATATGTCTACATAATGGAATGCTATGGAGCTATAAGAAAAGAATGAGGAAGACCTCTATGAACTAATAAAAAGTAATTTTTAGGTATCTATAATATGTTATTTTTTCTATAAGGAGAAGGGGAAGTAAAATACACATGAACCCCTTAATTTTGAAAAAAAACCAAAACAAACAAAAATTGAAAAACTACTGACAGTGTTTCCACAGGGAATGATGGGAATGGGGTCAAATAAATGGTATGTACTTTTTTGTTTGCATTTTTTGTGTACAGCTTAGGCTTTTGGAACCATGTTATAATGTTTTACATATCAAAAAAAATCAATAAACATGTGGGAAGTGAACCTAAAATTATAAACAAAGAGAAACGAATAAACCAAACTGTATTTCCAATAAGTATAATAACCATACCCCCCGGGAAAAAAAAGAACTAAATCAAATAACTGTTAAACACAATGTTTTATATAGCCTCAGACTAAAGAGAAAAAAAAACTACAAGCACATGTTAAACCCTGGTTAATGGGTTTGTTTTACAAAGTGGTGTAGGCTAGTCATTCTGAAAATACTTTCTGGGTATTTTAGGGTTGAACAAATAAGTAAAAGTATTATGAATAATAAAAGACAAGCTTTTCACTGTCAGAGAAGCAAGTTAACATATAGGTGGGGGAGGAGGGTAAAAACTAATAAATCCTGTGATGTTGGATTGGAATTGGAGGCATCATTATGAACTCTTGATTTTTAATAGAAAGATAGATAATAGATAGATGATAGAGATATAGATAGATACAAAGATGAAGGTACAGATATATGCATATCTTGTGGTTACGCCCACTGAGAGAACCTACAAGCAATGGCACCCACTAGTTCCCAGGTCTCGGTTTCTAAGCACCATTCTCCACTATGGGGTTTGGGTAGAAAAAGCACAAAATAAATTCTCCAGAGCTGATGGACATATCAGAAGGACATAGGCACTTCTTTGAAGACCCACTCCCTATGTTTGCAGGGCCTGGGCAGAGGGACAAATGGAAGCCACATACTGTTTTTTTTGTTGTTTTGGGGGGGGGGTTTTGTTTGTTTTTTTAGCTGAGCCATCCTGCTACCTGTTGGCAGCTCAGCAGCTGCTCAGCTTGGGCTGGGACTCAAACTGCTGTTGCTCAGAGCTCAAACTCTTGAGCGAGCTCTTAACCAACTGAGCCACTTGGCCGGCCCTCCACATACTGTTTATTTAAATATTTAAATTGCTAGATCAAGTTAACAACCTGTTAAAGAAAAAATATTCCATTCTTCCACTTTGAATATATATATATATATATATATATATATATATTCAAAAATCAAAAGATATGTGTGTGGTTTTATGTGATTAAAAGTTGGCAAAACATTCAAAAAAGAGAGAAAAAAATAAGGACATAGGAACCACTTGGAAGGGGCTCCCACTGACTAAGACTGGGACCATCTGAGCATAAAAATAAATAATGACAGCAATGGTTTATAACCTACTGGATAACATAAGACTCTATGAGTTTTTACTAATAGAAATAAATGAGTAGCTTACAGGTGGGAGAAAGACAGGAGAACGCATCCCCACAATAACAGCTGACGCACGTTAGAGGGAATGATGGAATCAGAAAATCACCATTTGGCAAACATCTTACAAAGAACTGATTGAGACAAGAATCATCAAGAAATGCGAAAACTAAAGGATGAAAGCTTGATGAAGAACAGGACGTTTACATAGTCTAGAAATATATCCTTACACAATAACACAGATTAAAAAGAAATGGTAGCTTTATAGCAGAGAAAAGCTAGGCGGGCCACACTTTAGCTGATACAAGTTATCAACACCAGTAATGAGACACATATTAATAGATATCATGTGCCTCCTGATATGATCCACTGAGAACTTGGCATCACTTTTGTGGTATTCCTGCCCCAAAAGGCAAAACCTGAATCTATTTATTAGCAAACCTCAGAAAAACCCAACAGGAGATGACATTCTACAAAATAACTGGCCTGTAATTTTCAAGAGTTTAGGTCATGAGAGCCAAGGAAAGATGGAGATATAAGGACTCTAAAGAGACATGACAACTAAATGCAACACGGGACCCTGGACCAAACTGAAAACATAATAATATAAAGGACATGACTGACACAATTGGCCAAATTGGGGCTAACTGTATTACATCAACATTCATTTCCTAGCACTTGTATTGTATTGTATGGGAAATGCACACTGACATGTTTAGGTGTGAAAAGGTGATTGATCGATTGACGGATGGATAGACAAATAAAGACAGATGGGGGGCAGGGAGAGGAGGAAGAGACAGACAGTGAGTGAACATGGTGAACTGTAAGCAGTTAGGGAACTGGGGTGGGAAGCTTATGAAACTCTTTATACTATTCTTGACGCTTTTCTGGAAGATTGAGATTACCTTGAAATAAGAAGTTAAAACTATGTGGCGGAGCAGAGTGGGTGAGGTGGGGGAGGGAGGAGTGGAGGTTGGCCATGGGTTGACATCATTGTTGAAGCTGAGTAATGGGCAACAGAGACATGAGTCTATTACCCTCTTTATTTTTGTACATCTTTGAAAATTTCCATAGCATCGTGCTTTTAAAGGGAGAGAACATACATGTTTTTCTGTATACTGAATGCATCATACTCTTCTGACCTCAGCTGTCACCACCTTCGTCTAAGCTGCCACCATCTCTGGCCTGGATGACTGCTACTGTTTCTGGTCCATTTATCTACAGCCTTTCTTGACCCTGGTGATTAATGCCCCCCTAGTGAACCAGATAATCTTTTAATTACCTAAGTTAGACACCATGACTCCCCATTTAAAGCTCTCCAGTGGATTCCCAGTGGACGAAGCCTAACCCCCCCCCCCCATCTCCTTCCCTGAACCCTCACTGCCCTGCCTGAGCTGTCCTCTGACTAGCTTCTTACCTCTCTCCTGCTCTAGGTGTGTTGATCTTGTTTTTAATCCCCGAATGTGCAGAATTTATTTCATCCTCAGGACCTGCGCGTTTTTGTATATTTTCTAATGTCCCTTTCCGTGCTCCCCAGCAGATGTAAAGACCCCGAGAACAAGAGACTTGCCCATACTTCTCACTGATGGCACGGAGCCTGGCACTTACTACATATGCCATAGAAAACGAATCAAGTTAGACATTCAAATTCTAGTTTCGTTTCTGATTGGTTGAGTCACCTTGGGTACATTCCCTGGATAAACTCCTTAATCTTTCTTAGTTACATTGTCTTCATCTAAAGCAGCAGTTCTCAACCTTCCTAATGCCGACCCCTTAATACAGTTCCTCATGCTGTGGTGACCCCCAATCATAAAATTATTTTCGTTGCTACCCTATAACTGTAATTTTGCTACTGTTATGAATCGTAGTGTAAATATCTTTTTGTTTTCCGATGGTCTTAGGTGACCCCTGTGAAAGGGTCATTCGACCCCCAAAGGGGTCGCGACCCACAGGTTGAGAACTGCTGACTGAAGCATGGTTGCAATATGCTCTGCACATCTCACTGGGTTGAACAAATATTTGAATGCCCAAGTGCCTGAAAGATGCAAAGATGCATACATGAATGGTTTTATTGTTATAATAAATTGATGGTGGGACTATTGACAAGATCATTTTCCCTGTATTCCACAGAAGAAATTCCAGGTTTTTAAGCACAGCATGCAAGGCCTTCTCCTCATTATCTGCTCTGCCTCTCTGGCCTATCTAAATCCCTGCACCAATCTCCCCAAATGTATCATGGAATTGCCAACCTTTTGGTCTCTGCCCAGATGCTCCTTTTGCAGGACATGCTGTGTCCTCTGCCCTATCATCTGTATAGGAAATACTTATCTTTCAATGTTCAGCTCAAATGTCACTGTTTTCTATGAGACTTTTCCTAAGCACCTCCTCACCCCCTTCACCTCCAGGCTTCCAGCTGTACACTAAGTATTCCAACAATGTCATTCCTGTTAGTTTATTGTACACATTTGTTTTCATAACTGTCTTTTCCACTGCATTGTGGGTTGCCTGAGGGCAGGAATTATATCTTACTTATTTGGGTATCCTCTCACTGACTCAGAGCAATCCCTTAATAAAAGATTATTGGATTTTTACCATCACCACCACGTCACCACCACCACCACCATCACCACCACCACCACCATAACCATCATCATCACCATCACCACCATCACCACCACCACCACCACCACCACCACCATCACCACCACCATCACCATCACCATCACCACCATCACCACCATCACCACCACCATAACCATCATCACCACCACCACCACCACCANACCATCATCATCACCATCACCACCATCACCACCATCACCACCACCACCATCATCATCACCACCATCACCACCATCACCACCACCATAACCATCATCACCACCACCACCACCACCATCATCATCACCATCACCACCATCATCATTATCACCATCACCATCATCGCCTCCTTACAGAGGAGAGCATGGCCAATGATGGCACAATTTTGCAGCGTAAACAAATGTGGGTAGGGTGTGGGAGACTAAGTTCAAGCCATCGCTCTGACCTTGGGCAAATCACTTCCCAACTCTGGACTTCAGTTTCTTTTTCTGCCAAAAGAAGGGCACTGCACCATCGGAAAGCTCCCTTCCAAAACAATACATTTCATGCTTCCCTTTCCACAGCACTAGGACTTTGAGGCAACAGAACAGCTATACAAATCATTTCCTAATTGGGATGTCAGATGTGTGGTTCCTCTGAACCTCATGGAGAGAGGCTGAGCCCTTCCACCAGGGACCAGTGACTCCCAGGTCTAGAACAACCTAAGCCAGAGCTGCCCTGCCTGCCTCCCTGCACAGCTCTTACCTGACCTTAATGATCCCTGCTCTCTGTGAGCCATCCTTGGAACCGTACTTACTAATTGATGTTTGTAAAGTCTTGGAAACTCTCAGGTGACGGGTGTAATCAAAGTTCAATTTATTATGATAATTGTTACTAGTATAGATCCTCATTATTTGTTGATGTTAACGGCAGGGCCAGCAGGTGTTTCAAGATTGAGGCTGGCCACGTCTGGTGGGCAAAGGAGAAAAATGTAGATGTGGGGAGCATCTGGGTTCTTTTAGAGGCTCTTGCTGGTTTCAGTCAGGGCAGATTCTACTTTGTTATGACTCAGCCTGAAGCACGGCACTATTGCACAGGACTGCCTGACGGCATTTTTACACATCCAAGTTCAAATCCAGCTTGGTCTCTTGCTTCTGGAATGTACTCCAGTAAATTATGGCTTCACTGAGTTTTGGCTTGCTCGTCTGTTAAATGAAAATCCATATAATATCAATTTATACTTGCTGTGGTTGGAGAATAGTTTTGAGGCAAGTAAGGGTGGATCTGGTGAGACCAATTAAGAGGCTGTTGAGGTTTCTCAGGCAAGAGATGATGGTGTTCAGGACTAGGACGGTGGCACTTGAAATGAGAAAAATTTTTGCAACAAAAAACATAGAAAAAAATACATCATGACTTTTCCGACAACCCAATATATGGATTTGAGAGAAGTTAGTTTATAGAAACAGTAGGGCTTGGTGATAATTGGATATAGAAGGTGAGGTGTCTCGGGAAACCCAGACTTCTGAGAAAGGAAAGACTTTGGGATGTTTTTGGAGGGAAGAAGAGATTTTAAAAGATCGTCACCTACTATTTCCATCAGTTTCTTGTAAGTTTGGTTTATTTGACTCTCCTCTGAACTCTGTATCCTGATGAACTGAGTTTGAGTCTGCAAAGTTGGAAGCTATGATGTAAAAGATGGAACTTGACCTAAATTCAGCCTCCAGGGAGAGGCTCCAGGAGAATTGTCTCAGTTCTCCAGGTCTGTTTCTGAAAGTACAACGTTCCTTGCCTTCCTCTGAAATCTTACTTTCTATCTCTCCCCAGTGTATCCAGTGTGCCAGCTGGTGTCTCTGCACACACCGGATGTCACTGGTTCCATTTCTCCTCCCTGGTTACCTCCTCCTGCATCCTGTCCACAGCCTATTCAAATTGATCGGTGGTTTAAAAAAGTCTGGGGACCCATTGATTTGCCTGTTCTTTCCTTCATGCACCTCCACACTTCACTATATATATATATATATATATATATATATATATATATATATATACTTATGTCATATTTTAAAGATTTTATA
>NW_017731381.1:2267075-2285745 GCF_001890085.2 Hipposideros armiger
ATATATATATATATATATACTGAATTTGCACACACACCCATATTTGTTTGGAACACTGTTTGAAAGGTACTTAGAATGTGCAGAGTAATCACACCTATTGTTTCCTCCTCACAAAGTTCCCAGTTAGCTTGGGAGGGTACATCTCATCCCCATTAGTCAGGTGGGGAGACTGAAGTTTAGGGGGCCTGTATTCAGTTCATGTAGCTGAAAAACGGCAGAGCCAGTTTTTAACGCCATGGATCCAGTTTCCAAATTCAGAGCTGTCCCCACTTTTTCACCATCAGGGGGCCACAGGGGCTGGACTTCATGGAGACTGTTTGGAAGGGGTCTGGTGGAGGCAGAAATCCTTCATAAGGCAACTTAGGCTGCTGTTTCCATGAGCCTTTTTGAGGTTGGAGTCTGGAGCACTGATGCCCCAAGACCCAGGCTGACAAGATTATCACCTGTCAACATTTGTGTAACCTTCATTTCCTTCTCCAAATGAGTTTAAAGTATATTTGCATTGAAAGGAAAATGTTCTTGGTCCCTCAGGTCTCATACCATGATAATAAAATCTGTAGGAATTGTACGTGAGTGAAAAAATAAATTAGCAACCTGGGAGAGCTCGTCTTGGTATTTGTACACAATGGCACTCAAGGAATTTCTCGCTCACTTGGAAAGAGAAGCTTGAGGCCCAACAGGGCTTCCACAGACGTTCAGAGCTTTCCAGATCAGGTGATCAGGCTCAAATGGTGGCCTGGAGCCCTGGAGCTAGATATACCCATGGGCCTGTGTGATTCCCAGGACAGAATCCACTGAGGGCTGGGAACGAGTCCTGGACAGGTCAATGGGGCATGGAATGTAGGCCCTGCTGACAGACAAAAACTGGGAGGGTTCATGGACCAGGCACAGACTTTCCACAGTAGTATTAAGTTGTGATGATAACCCTGGATTCCAAACATCCATTTCAGTCCTCCTCTCTACTTCATCTGGGCTGCTTCAGAGCTAATAAACCCAGAAATAAGTTCCTAACATAGGACCGTGGCAACAAGCCTGGAAGATCTCTGGTTCACACTTTTCTGTTACCTTGGCTCAGCCATTGATGGATGGGAGACAGATAAGGTTTTCTGAGCCTCTCAATCACACTGGTAGACTTGGGAAAACCATCTTTCAAGGTGGGACAGTGTCACAGGGAATATCAGACACTGCTTTACCATATCTCCATGGAAGTAAAGAGACAAAGCTGTTACTGAAATCCCTCCTTCAGTATGAAGTGATGGAGACAATCAGATTCCAGGGTGCTTCTGGCAGTCCATCCATCCACTGATTTAAATGGAGTTGCTTTGTCTGTGAAACCCATCAAGAGGTAGTATGGTGAAAGCACCCTCTTTCGTGTCTGGGATCCAGCAGGTGCTCAATAATAGAGTGTTCTCAGGGTCTGTGATAGGAGCTACACAGGTGCTTCCAGAGTGAGTCTGGGCATATGAGAATTTGAAGGGGGAGCTTTGGGCATAATGGGGAATTGTGGTGGTCATCACGATGTTCTCACAAATCCCAGTTCACCTTGTAGACACGTAGCTGGAATGTGCTACCTCATTTGTTTGTTTGTTTGTTTGTTTGAAGTTAAGCATGGCTACATGACTAGCCTTGGCCAATAGAATGGACAAGTGCTGTGCATCATTTTGTGTGGAAACTTGAGAACCAGAATCCTGTTTGCCACCTTTCTCTTTCTCTGCCTTGGGGTTTTGGAAGCACGTGTCAAAATGGACTTTCCATCAGCCTGAGTTTCCGACTGTCTATGATAAGCAGAGCCCTTCTGCTGATTCATTCTGGACATCCAGAAGAAGTGAAAAATACTTTTTTTTCTGGTAATACATTGAGATTTCATGGTTGTTTGATACTATAGTACAATTTAGTTTTATCCTAACCAATGCAGGAGTTTTATTATAAACTCCCTGATGGAATATCTAAGACCCAAGCCATGAGATCTGTGTGGTCTTAGCTCTAACCGAATTTGAGCTCGGATCTCCCACATCTCCCCATTCCATGGTCCATCTGAGCTTTGCTCATGTGACATGTGAACAGTCACTAAACTAAAAAGACAATAAGGAAATGAAGTTGGAAGGGGGCAAGATCATGCCCAAAAGACAAGAGCAACTGTGTCAAAAGAGTCAACAGGAATGGTTGTCAGGCTTGAAACCTTGAATGAAAAGTTAAACTAAGAAGACTAGAACATTGGGTGGGGTTATAGAGCACGTGAGTCAAGGCAGTCAACAGCTGTGGCACTGAAATGCTCCCTGCAGTCCTCCAGTGTTAGACAGATGTGTGGTCCCATGTGGAGTCTACTGGACAAATTGGGATATGCCAGGTAAGAATGCTCCAACTCCCCCTCCCTTAGGAAAATAGCAAAAGGCACAAAAAGAGTACAAATATTACAATAACTATGACAGTTGCCTTATATGCATTGTCTCATGTACGCTCCTCAAATTTTGGGGAGGCATATCGTAAATCATAGTATGCATGTTGAAATGTTATGTAACCAGCTTAAGGTCACATGGCTGGGAACAGCCGTAATTCAAAGCCAAGTCTGTTTGATGTCTGACCCTCAATTCTTTTCATCCCACCATGCCACAGACAACCCATCCATGTGCAAACTTTTTTTTTTTAAAACAGTGCTTGGACACAACTAAATATAGCTTCTTCCAATTCATTCAGAGACACAGAAATTTTCCCTAACCCAGCTCTACTTAGATTATCCTGACTATTATAATGTGATTACGCTACAAACATGATGACCCATTCAAAATAGCATCTGGCTTCCAACTGCTCTCAAGAGGCAATTGAGTTCAGGAGCTGGAAGAGGCAGTGAGTGAAACAGAGCAACCACCCTTCCCCTCCCCTCTGCTCCTATTTAGCTCACCATTTGGCAGAGGCATCATCCAGTTTAAATGTGTCCCCACATGATATAAAGGATGTGGCAAGGAAAGAGTTTCCTCTCTGCATAGATAGAACATGCACAACCGCATCGCCCCACAAAAGGTGGCTTCTGATAGATATTCGTGCGAATTTGCCACACTTGTTTTGCATCCAACCGTTAATTATGGTCCTTTCAACTTCACAATCATGGCTAATGGTGGTGGGGATGCAGAGAACAGTATATTCAGCAGACCTCATTCTGGGAAGAGAGGGAAAGAAACAATACAGAACTGCATCCGCCCGCTGTTCGCAACTGAAACAGCTTCTCTGGGTACCATTTGGAGAATTTGGAGGAAATCAAGGCTGCCCAGGAGCCTGGAGTCTGGGAAATGAGACAGCTGGGGAAAAGTCTGACTACTGTGATGGAAGGAAAGTCCTTTAGGGCTCATCTGCCTATGGAGAAAATAGCTCAGAACCACATCTCTCATGCTACATTGAATGGAAATTCAGACTGTTCACACTTACTTGGTGCCTTTCAGTATTCAAGATCTTTTCTCACTTGATTCTCAGAATGATTGTGTGAAGTATATATTGCTATTTCAGTTTTATAAGTGAGGAAACTGGGACTCAGAGACAAGAAACAGTTTATCACTCATTCATTCATTCATTCATTCATAAGATGATCACTGAGTATCTACTATGTGCTAAACATTGTACTCAGTATGGACGATATAGCAGCAAATAAAACAAGAGTTCCTACCTCCTGGAACTCAGTATAACAAGGGAGGCATGCACTAAACAAAAATAATGCATTTGAAAATATTCCCAGTGTTATAAAGAAAATGAACAGGTAAACACGCAAGTCAGTACTGGTGTGGATGGCTCTTAGATTAGGTTGGGAAGTTCCCAGAGATGTGACATTAATGATGAGGTCTGAAAAATGAGAAGGTACCAGTTCAGCAAAGAATGAAGTGAAGAGAGATTCAGGTAAAAAAAAATAATAATAGTAACAGCTTGAATGAAGGCCCTGAAGTGAGAAAAATATCTTGGAAATAATGTCTTAGAAAATAGTCAAGAGAAAAAGAGTAGTTAAAATGTAGCAGGCCTAAATATATTTCGAGGACAATGCTAGGTTCTGGGTACCCCCTTTGAAGGAGGGCATTGGAGAAAAACAATCTGTCTATGACAAAACAGAATATATAGGATTAAAGAGATACAGGAATCATGCCACATGAGAAACAGAAGTAACTTCTTGTCAAATATCAATGAAAAATGACTTGGGTGGTCAGGCACGGTAGTTGGTACTGTCATATTTTCTCCAAGAGGCTGACATGGAAAAGAAAAAGATTTGAGTTGTTCAAATCAATACAAGTGCTCAAGAGGACAGAGTTAAGGAGACAGAATTTGGCTTTATAGAAGGAGGAGAGTTCTAACCATTTTACCTGCTCCCCAAAGAATCAAGTCTCTTTTCCTCTAGAGAATTGTAGTGGTCATGCTGAGGCTATATAATGACCTGCCAAGAATGCTTTATTGGAGATTTCTTGTTGGCTTCTGGTCTACACTAGATGACACTTCAAAATCCATCCAACTCTAAAGTACTATAGATCTATAATATAGTCGTATCCAAAACAAATGGTTACAGAGAAGAACAATCCAAGATGGTAGAGTAGATAAAGGCTGTGCTTGCCTCATCCCGTGAGCACATCAAAATTACAACTAAATAATAAACCTGGAGAGCCATCTGAAGCCTAGCTGAACAGAAGTTTTATAACTCAGGATATAAAGAAGAAGCCACATCAAGACTGATAGGAAGGATGCAGATGTAAACCGGCTGGCCCCAAACCTCCATGTGGTGGTTGAGAATCAGAAGGGATATCTCAGCCATAGAAGTGCCCCACAGTGGAGCAGGGATCAGGCTCCCCAGCCAGGAGTACTGGTGACAGGCAGAAAAGCCCCCACAACATCTGGCTGTGAAAAACAGTGCGGATTCCAACCGTCTGGGCGGGATGAAAGGCTGTAGGAAACCTAGATGTCCTCTTAAAGGGCCCACGCACACACTCACTCGCAGGCACTCGCCCTGGGCTCCGGTGGAGAAATAGTGAATCGGGGGGGGGCATCAGAGGATTAGGGGGGGGGGCAAACTGAGGTGTGTGGCCTCGGAGGGACGCCTGGAGGACAGTCAGCATTTTCCCTGCATGGGTCCTCCTCCTGTTCAGCCGGCAGGTGGGCATCATCTCCCCTGTGTCAAGCCCTCCCCCTACACTCATGGCCAAATCTGAATCTGACTGGCCTGGTGAGCTCTGCAGCTCCACCCTGCTGACTCACTGAGACCCCCCACTATACCAAAGTCCCTACCACAGGAGGCTTTATTGGCAGCTGAACCTTACCAGAGCTGGCAATCAGCAGCAGGCAGCTGCAGGCCTCGGTGTTGCCTGGCTGTTTTCAGAGCTACCTGAGGCCCAGTACTGGTGGCAGCTGTCCTCAGTTCACAGCATGGCCTCTCCCACACCCCTCCAGGTCCAGCACATGTAGTGACCAGCTGTGGGTGGTTTTGTTGCTCCTATAGATAATTCCTGACAGGGGCCTGCACTGGAGCCCCTCCCAAGAGGGACCAGAACCAACATACTTGGAGGTTGGCTTCAGACCACAGCAGAGTACAACCCAATTAGCCCACAAGTAGCACATCCAAAGGGAGGTTTCAACAGGCACCAGAACCCAATGGGGTGAATCCCGCACTATGTGTTAAGCTCCCCAACAGAGCAGCCTATAAGCTGCAGATGTGGCCAAACCCCACAGCCAGGCAGATTGAGGATCAATACCACCCACTGACATGCCAATAGCAATCAAGGCTCAAATATAACAGGAAGGCGCACAACATCCACACAAGGAACACAACTGGGGCACCCACATAGGTGAACAGGGAGACTGTGCCACTGGACCCCACATGGCACCTACTACATAAGGCCATCTGGCAGGAGACATAGAAGGTCTACCTAATACATAGAAACAAACAGAGAAGCAGCCAAAATAGGAAACAAAGAAATACATCTCAAATGAAACAACAGGAGAAAACTCCAGAAAAAGAACTACATGAAATGGAGGCAAGCAACCTACTAGATACAGAGTTCAAAATAATGGTTATAAGGATGCTCGAGGAGCTTAGTGAGAACTTCAACAAAGAGATAGCAAGCATAGAAAAGGACACAGAAACCTAAAAAAAGAGCCAGTCAGAAGCGAAGAATACATTAACTGAAATGAAGAATGCACTAGAAGAAATCACCAGAAGACTAGATGAAGCAGAGGATCGAATCAGTGATTTGGAAGACAAGGTAGCAGAAAACACCCAATCAGAACAGCAAAAAGAAAAAAGAATTCCAAAAAATGAGGACAGTTTAAGAGACCTCTGGGACAACATCAAGTGTAACAACATTCACATCATAGGGGCACCAGGAGGAGAACCGAGAAAGCAAAGGATTGAGAACCTATTTGAAGAAGTAATGACTGAAAATTTTCCTAACCTGTGAAGGAAATAGACATACAAGCCCACAAAGCACAGAGTCCCAAACAAGATGAACACAAACAGGTCCACCCCAAGACACGTTATAATTAGAATGGCAAAGGTTAAAGACAAAGAGAGAATCCTAAAAGCAGCAAAAGACATGCAAATAGTAACTTATAAGAGAGCTCCCATAAGTTTGACAGCTGATTTCTGAACAGAAATTTCACAGGCCAGAAGGGACTGGCGCAAAATATTTGAAGTGATGAAAAGCAAGGATCTACAACCAATGATCTACTCTACCCAGGAAGGCTATCATTTAAAATCAAAGGACAGATAAAGAACTTCCTAGACAAGAAAAAGCTAAAGGAACTCACCAGCACCAAACCAGCATTACAGGGAATGTTAGAGGTACTTCTTTAAGATGGAAAAAAAGATAAGAAATATAAATAATAAAATGGCAATAGTTACATATCTACCAACAATTATTTTCAATGTAAATGGATTAAATGCTTTGATCAAAATCATAGGGTGGCTGAATGGGTAAGAAAACAAAACCCTTACATATGCTGCCTACACGAGACTCACTTCAGACTGAAAGATACATACAGACTGAAAGTAAAGGGATGGAAAAAGATATTTCATGAAAATGGAAATGGAAAATAACAAAAAAAGGTGGGGTAGCAAAACTTATACTAGACAAAATAGACTTTAAAACAAAGGCTATAACAAGAGACAAAGGAGGACCCAGTAATCCCACTTCTGGGTATTTATCTGAAGAAACCCAAAATGCTACTTCAAGAGGACATATGCAGTCATATGTTCACTGCAACCTTATTTGTAATAGATGTGAAGGTAGCCTGGGTGTCTGACGATGAAAGAATGGCTAAAGAGGAGGTGATACATATATACAATGGAATATTGTTCGGCCTTGGATAGGAATGGATTCTTGCCATCTGCAGGGGCACAGATAGACCTGGAGGGAACTGTGCTGAGTGCAGTATGTCAGACAAAGACAGATGCAATATGATTTTACTTATATGTGGCATCTAAAGAACAAAATAAACAAAGAAACAAAACAGAAACACACTCACATTTTTATGGCTGCCAGATGGGAGGGGGTTAATTCCCCAATAAAATCTATTAAAAAAAAATCCCAACACAAGTGCCTATGAACAACTCACACCTTATGAAAATACCTGCAAGGACTCTAAGCACCATGCTGCATAATGCACATCATGCTTCGACTCTCCATAGTGTTTGTACGGCTGGACTAAAATACTCCACCTTTATATACCGTATTTGCCGGCGTATAAGACGACCCCCTAACATTTCCACTCAAAATACAGAGTTTGTTATATACTCGCCGTATAAGACTACCCCCTCTTCCGCACACCTTCCACACACCAAATAAAAGGTAAAACAATATCAGATTTGATTTGGCCCACTGAAGTGCAAACAAGCGTATTGTATTTCGTGTCACCACATAACCGTTTTGGCGATGTTGAGCCACCATGTCTGCTACATGTTTTTCGAGTTCTGGCCAGTGTGGGGTGCCTCTTCTTAATGCACACTTACCCCTTGGCATACTCTTTAATGCTTTCTCATTTGATTTCCAGTCCCGAACCATCTTTTCTGTTACTCCATATTGTCTTGCAGCAGCACAATTATTATTTTCCTTAGCAAAGTTTATAACTTTCAGTTTAAAATTTGCATCATACTTCTTTCTTTTGGCTGGTGCCATGATAGGGATGATAGGGGTTTGACTGGTCGACATTTTCTATGCTGTACTGTACAATGGTGCAGTATTGTGGTTGGCTGTTGGCTGTATACAAAGCCTGATTTGATTGGTCCCTGCTCCCTGTTTGCCCGCCCTGTCACTATAGCAGTCTGGTCCACCCTTGCATCAGCATCTCCCTGGGACCTCACTAGTGCGCAAGTGCGAGCTCTTCAACATTCTAACAGGCACCATGATAGCGCAAAATCGCGAATCTTCAATGCATATGTAAAGAAATATATGGTAACCCGAATTTACCGCACTCGCAAAATCGCACACAGCCGACCATACACCCAGCAGCGCTGCTGATGCCTGAACGGTATGTGGAATGAAGTGGGCGGGCATCGGGAGGCCACTATGGCACGGGGCAAGCACTATGGGCAGTCTATCTGAAGTGTACCTGGCGTATAAGACGACCCCCCACTTGGAGGCATATTTTTCAGGGCCAAAAAATCGTCTTATACGCCAGCAAATATGGTAAATTGCTATAGAGTTTTCAAAATGCCTCAGTGTACAAAATGCCTTTATGCTCATCCTAATAACAGTCAACATTTAATGAGTGATCTCCACACATTCTTAAATCCAGTGATTAGGTTTTTAACATATGATTTTACATAATTTATGTTTATTTTTGGCTGCTCCCCTACTAGAATGTAAACACTATGAAGAAGGCATTTTTTTTTGTCTGTTTGGCTTACTGTTTTATTCCCAGCACTCAGAAGTACCTTTCTTTCTTTCTTTTTTTTTACATATAGTATGTGCTTACTAGATGCTTACTTAATTAATCATCCTTAATATCCATAGAATAATATCTGGACCCTAAAATTCTCTTACCCTCAGCTCTGATTGAAATTTGCAGGTAGGGTTGGGGGCAATGAAATTGACTGATAGTCAATTATTCAATCTGGACCACAACTAATACTGCAAGAAATGGCCATGATGCTTTCTTTTAACTTGTCTTAGTTTAACATAACCTTGTTTCATCCTTTGCTTTTAATCTTCTAGTGACATGGGTTTGCTGAATTCTGATTTTTACTTGACCCAAGATATATATTCCCCCTTTTATGAAAGGAGCAAAGCACCACTTAAAAAAATAAAATTTAGTGCTTTTGGATTGTGTTATAGTTGCTGATTTTTATATTTACTTAGTTTCCTTTGTTTCTTCCACTTTGCTTTGTAGATTGTTGTTTCCTGGATTTTTAATGATAGTTTGGAAGGCTGCCTTTGTGTTTAAAAACTATACTTTTAAAAAATTCTCAGTATCAAAAATAAAATAGCATTATTTATTCCATCCTGTCTAAAATGAAAAACTTAGTGGGTTTTTATTTACACCCATCAATCCATCTCTCTCTGTTTTTGTTGACATAATAAGGAATTATAGACCCAGGTCTCAATTGTTAATTTTTACATTATATATCTTCTCTTGAAGTAATTAGTTTTCATATTAACCTTCTATTTTGTTACATATTTAGAGCAATTATTTAGCATTCACACTATGTTTAATTAATTTCCATGCTCACTATGGGTCATTTTATTCCATATTTCTCTATTCTTGATTTCTTTATTTTGATTCATTGCTTGGCCAATTGCTCTTTGAAGGATTTATTAGAAGCAGGGCATGTGGGAGCCCCTGGATATGGAGAACATCTTTCTGATGTGTTTGCACAAGAACAACAACTTGGCTGACAAGGAATTTGTGGGTTATAACATTTTCTCCTCAGAAATCCTCCAGGCTTAACTGCACTGTGTGCTGCCCTTTTTGATGTAGAGAAATCTGAGATGGGCCAGGTAGAGATTTGTTAGACTGGGAATAGCTTTTGTGCTCCTAAGACCCTTTCACCCAACTCTTTCTTTTCAGTAAAACTTAATACTAAATACAGTATTTTGAAGCAGTGTGTACTATTTCTCTTGCTAGAAGACTACAACACTCAGAGCGCCCAGGTTCCACAGCTTTTCCTGTGTTCCTGTGAGGCCAACTCTATAACCTCAGGTCACCTGGCCTGAGCACCCATCCAATTCCAGTCCTGGTTGTGTTTCATGACTGCAAATCTTAGTTCCAACATGGGAGTACACATGGTGTAGAATCAAAGGCATAAGTAAGTAATGGCCTTGCTCATCTTGGAAGCAGTCGTAGAAACTGTTTCCTAGATGTGATAGCCTTGGAGGATGGTGATCTTATTCTCAATGGCAAAACCCCATGTCATGAGAAGGGGGATGGGTGTGGTCTGTTGTGTGAGGTTTGAGGAGCAAAACCTCTGGCAGCCCTCCTGCCTCACCTGCTTGTCTGCTCAGGGCCAAGAATGGTCCTCCTGGAGTCTATCCATCAGTTTTCTTTGGTTCTATAGCCTCGATCTCTTGCTGGGTGTCTATGAGCATTTTAGGAGGAATGTGATGCAGTGCAAACTGAGTGGACCTACACATATTACTCCTATTCACAGCATGGAAACCCAACAGCATCCCTTGATATGTTGCCAAGAGGAGGGAAAGCCACACCTTCTCAGAGTTGTGCTGAACCTATAAGCTGGCCAGTATGGGATGCAGAGACTGAAGAACAAGATGGGTCCCTAGCTGTTTCTTCCCATTGCTCGTCTTCCTCCTCAGTACGTCAGTGTTTCATGCAGAGGGAAGACCAGATGGACAGGTGGAAGGCAGGTGGGCAGCTTCTCTTCGTAGTTTTATACTCTCTGTGAGGAGTGTTGCTTGAACCAATAATACATGCAGAACTGAAATATCAATGTGGAATTTAAATGGGTCTGTGGACATTTTAAATGCTAATTAGTTCCTTAAACCAGGTTTCTCGCAAGGTAATGGCTGCTACTAACAGACTAAACTCTCCGTCTTGGCCACCAGAGCCTGCACAGGCTATTCTGCACACACTTCTGCACATCTTGCTTTTGTCTCAGCTTTCCCTTCTCCAGTGAGCTTCTCACTTCTCCAGATACACTGTGGAACACGGCACATACCACACTCCCCTTATATAAGCTCTTGGAGGGCACCTAACTCTATAACCGTGATGTGAACTATAGGGGCCTAGCATATATCCGTGTCCATTATGTATCTGTTGAATGAAATATGGCAACCTGGAGTATGTCCATAAAAGCATCCTACATGAGGGCCAGCCGAGTGGCGCGATGGTTAAGAACTGGCTTGGGACGCCAGAGGGCCCCGGTTCGGATCCCACATATGAGGGCCAGTGACACTGCCCTCCACAGCTAAGATGCTGAACAACAGCTCAACCTGGAGCTGGGCTGCCATGAGTCGCCGGCGACAGCGTAGGCTGCAGCCCCTGTGGCAGTGAGTTGCCATGGGCTACTGTATGTAGCCAGCAGCCAGCAGCCACAGTGAGTGGCCGTCCAGAAGCCGGCGACTGATCTGCCTCGCCCAGGAAGAAGACAATGATGGTGCCAATTTGGGCCAGTGAAGCAACGTCCTCCACAACTAGACTGAAGACCCCCCAAAAAAACAACAAAAAAAAACGACAGCAACTTGTCTGTTCCCCTTCCCCAATTCCCCAGTGCTGTTCCCATCCCCCCAATTCCCCAATAAAAATCTTTAAAAAAAAAAAAGCATCCTACATGGAAAAAATAAACTTTTGTCGTAAGAGGAACTAAAGATATTTAGCTCACAGAAAATAAGACCAGATGGGTGTGTTTGTGTAGAGGGGAAGCAGATGACAGAAAAGATCTTATATAACTGAAAAAATACCACCTGAGAAGGGGATTGCATTGGTTCTATTGGGCCCTGAGGGTATGGACTGAGAAAAATGGGTAGACAGTATAACAAAAGATGTATTTAAGATAGAACAATAAAAAAGCTTTCTTAGGGCTACAGCCCCCTAAAAAAAGATCAACAAAGTTTCTACATAAAGAAGTGAGTTCTCTGTTATTAGAGGTATTCAAGAATATGCACTACTACCAGTTAACTGTGATATTATTATAATGTTGATTGAAGCTCTGTTTTGTATGTACAGGGAGGAAGGGTGGTATTAGATGACCTTTCAGGTCCTTTCCAGCCTTGTGATTTTGTGATGTGATGATGGGCACGCCTCCTTGACCAACGGAATAGATGACAAACAAAGGTTACCTTGTCTTTGGGAGAACAGTATTTTCTAAGGTGACTAAGGGTAACGATAAAGGAGCTAGTATTCACTGACTACCATTAAAATGTGCTTAGTACATTCACAGATATCAAATTGATAGATATTATTGTATAGACAAGAAATCAAGACTTGGATAGGCCACGTGATTTGCCCAAGCAGAACACACTTTTCACCCACTAAAGTTTACAGGGGTCTGCAAACTTTTTCTGTAAAGGGCCATATAATAAATATTTTAGGCTCTATGGGGCATAGAATCTCTGTGTCAACTACTTAACTGTACTGTTGCAGCATCAAAACAGCCCTAGGCTATGTAAATGGCACAATCCCTTAGGGGCCCATGATTTGTGAAAGATGGTTTCCTTGCAGACTGTGGGAGCAGAGCATGGGTCTGCACTAAGAGGCCATCGTATGGTGGAAGGAGCTTTAGACAGAAAGCCAGGAGGCTGCTGTCCCAGTCCCGTTGTATTAAACTAGCTAGGTGAGCTCCTTGGCTAAGCCACATTTCCTTTCGGAGCCTTAGTCCCCTCCTCTGAAGAAATGAGGAAATAGGATTGGATAAAAAATATTCAAAAGAAAGAAAAGGCATTACCATAGTAAAAACAAAGCACCTTATTTACAAAAAAAAAAAAAAGAAAGAAAGAAAGAAAGAAAAGAAATAAAAAAGAAAGAAAAGAGAAAGAAAGAAAGAAAGAAAGAAAGAAGGAAAGAAAGAAAGAAAGAAAGAAGGAAAGAAAGAAAGAAAGAAAGAAAGAAAGAAAGAAAGAAAGAAAGAAAGAAAGAAAGAAAGGAAGAAAGAAAGAAATAAAGAAAGAAAGAAAGAAAAGGTATGGGGCTGGATTTGGTCCACTGACCTTAGTTTGTCAACTTCTGTGCTAAAGCCATGCTGCCTTCTCATTTGAGAAAGGGAAAAATACAAACAAGGCAAGACATGGCCTTCGTGTGGCCATACTTACCCCGTTGGCTTTGCTGAGTGCCTGGAAGTAGATGCTGTAGCTTTTCAGAGGGGAAAGAGGAGGGTTCCAGTAGCCGTTGTAGGTCTTATTGTCCCCCACTGTAAAAGGCTGTGTGACGGGCAGGTTGGCGGGCTTCAATTCGGCAGCAAAGTAGTGCAGAGAATCGAGGCTGGAGGCGTTCCTGTAGCTCACGGGCACCGCAAAGCACTCAATGATGTCAGCTGCCCGCCGGGACTTCTGAAGTCTCTCCTCCTTGACAACCAGCTGATAAACACTGGACAGGACATAGAAGAGGCAGGTGAACAACCATCTGGAGGGATGAACTCATTAGTCATCATCATCACTTCTGTTTACAACTAAACCTCCCTCCTGAGCTTCCGACGTCTAAATCCACTGCCTTGTATTGTAGACATCTACATGGAGGTCTCCATGTAGATGTCCCAACGCCAGCTCACATTGAATATGTACAAAGTGCAACTCAGTCCCAACCCCTACAAACCAGCCTGCTCCTCCTGCATTTCTTCCTTAGCGGAGGGTAGTACTGTCCATCAAGGACCCAGATCTTGAATGTGGGGCTCATCCTCAATTCCTACCACCTTAGTTCTCACTCTGCACCTCTCATCCACAAGCCTGGTTGACTTGACATCAAGTCAAGTTTGCACCTGGTCCTCCACCTTTTCCTCCTCCCACTCACAATATTGAGCTTGGGCACTTCCTCACATCTCCCCTGGACTCAACGGATCTCTTTGCTTCTAACTTATCTGATCAACTAAACAGTCAATCCATTGATCTTCCTAATAATATAATACCATCCCTCTCCAAACACTTTTATAGGCTCTCCATTTGGACACTATTGAAACTCCTCATCCTAGCACTGGGGGTGCTTGGTGCCCGGTTTCCAGTCTACCTTTCAGAAAAAGGCACTACCTTTCAGGTTGAGTGCCTCATGAGTGTCAAGCTGCAGCAAAAGTGGAAACCCAGACCTTTTACTCATTGTTCACCCGTTCTTTTTTTCTCTACCTTCCTTCTTTTTCCATAAGCCAACGAAATGGACAAAGGGTCTTCTGAGCAGTTTTCATCTGGCAACCTCAACTACTTAGCGCTCTCCCACCCAGCTCAACTGAAATCGCAGACCAGCAAAGAATTTGGGGGGGGGGGTTAAATTGTGTTGCCAACATATGGCTCACAGACAATTGGGATTAATGTGCCAAAGTACAACCACTGAGTTTGCAGCTTGTCCATTCAGAGGCAAATTTGCAATTGCAGCCAGAAAGCTGTAAAACATTTTGACATATAAATCTTTTTGCCAGTGGATCCAGCCTCTCTCAAAGATCAGGGTACTCTGATTAAGGAGGAGGAGAGAAGAAATGGCACGTGCACGTGCTGCCACTTTCCTCACCCTGACACAGACACTTTAGGAAGGGGTGTGGAAAGAACCTTGAAAATGGGCATTATTTTTGTTTCTTGCAGTAATTTTATCTCATCATCGTTCTCTGGAAATATATATTTATCCAAGCTCTTTTCAGCTTGTTGGTAATGATAAAAAGCATACCTAAATGAGACTAACTCCCCAAAAGTCGTATCTCTAGTGCAAAAGAAGTAGTTGCAACAAACTATTTAGGGTCATTTATAAGCAAAAGGAATTTTTTTCTTTAGCAGAAAAATCTTGATGGCGTGAGAGAAGAATAACTTAAAATGCTCACTCCACAAGAGCTTTTATTCACACATTTTCCCCTCCAGTGACACCTCCTCTATTTCTCCCAATGATAAAACAGACATTTATGGCCACATTTTCTGCATAACTTATTTTGACTGTCTCATCTTGCGGGGCCCTGAAAGCTATGCTGCAGCCCCACCTCAACATGCAAGGTCAATGAGAGCTTGTATCTTCTTTCAGCTCCCTGGCCTTTGTGTCCTCACTGAAGCTCACCTTCAGTATCCACTGCTTCCTCTGTGCTACCGTGGCTGAGCCCCGTCTCTCTTCACACCAACTTTTCAACTCAGGCTTGCCAGCAACTTCTATCTTTTAGTTTCAGTGTCTCCTGAGACAAGAATACTCTACTGTGGTTTTGAGACCTCCCAACCCATAGAGGGCAGTGTCTCAGGTGCCTTTAAGAGCAAAACTTGCAGGAATTCCTCAGGCTATTGAGAGAGCCTGCAGATGGGCCCTCATGCTATCTCTGATTCCTGAGCTCACACTTCTCTGAAAGGGACAAGGGACTATCAGAACTATCCATCCATCATGATTGACATATCCTGGCCCCTTTTCTATATCTAGGGAAGGTGTCTCCAGCCAAGGGCTGTATCCATTTGGAATGCTGACATTGGGTGATGGATAGAGAATATGCTGTAGCTAACAGGTGAAGACTGCCTGACTTCAGAAGAGCACATGTGTGCTCATGTTCTCCCAGAACTAGGCTTTCTTAACTCAGGTTCTTCCAGATACAGACCCTGAGCCAAGTTTCAACGCAAATGACATGTTAAGGAAGTGAACTTAGGAGAAACCAGTCAGCGAATGAGGGAGAGGAGATGGGAGAAAGCCAGGCAAGAATGTGATTTCAGGCGAAGTTCCAGTCTCAGCCTGTTCCTACAGGGAGCTCTGGAGCACAAATTGTACTCCAGAGTTTGTCTCATGTCAAGCCAAGGACTTTTGGGCCTCCAGTTCTAATCAGTATTGGTTATGGACCCCACTGCAGAGACATAAAGTCCCAGGTAGTCCTAATTCCATGTGTGGGACAGGCAAGGTAGCTCTGGTAGAGTAATGGCAAGCCTTTGAAGAGGTCACAGCTGACAGCCATTTGCATCAAAGCACATAGAAGATGGGTGATGGGCACACTGCAGGAAGGCAGGTATGAAGGGATTTGAGTGAGCACCCACAGTGTCCCTACAGGGCAATTGTGACCAATGGCCTCAATGAAACGTGCCTAAGAGCAGAGATCTCGTTAAACAAGATAGTTCTCAGCCTTTGTTTCCATCCCCACTCAGCTGAGGCAAATGGTGATGTCCCATCAGTCACTGTGACTTTTCCACCACTGGTTTTTATTTTCCTCTCTTATAATATTATTTGGAAAATTTGTTTTACTTTTATTGCTGTACAAGAGCCACAGGTACATGGAATTGATAAATACAGAGGGTGCCCAAAAAACGTATACACATTTTAAGAAAGGGAAAAAAAACTATTAAAAATTGTAATACTCAATATATACCAATAACAAAAGATGACTCCAGGTCATGTTTGACTTCTGCAATTACGAGAGTGCTCAGAGTGGTTCCGATCAGTGTCCAGACACTTTGATTATAACGAACTACTGCTTGAGCAACGTTGACCAAAGTGTCCACTTGTGTACATTTTTGGGGCACCCCCAGTATGTATGAATCTAAAATAGCTAAGTGACTGTAAATAAACATTGTTTAAGTCCAGTGGGGGTCCCTCCAGGCAGCTCCCACATCCTTGGGTGGCCCCATTGGTCATTGAGCACACCTTCACTTGCTGCCACCACAAGGGGTTCGAGCCTTACCTGTTCCCTACTTTACCAGGTAATCAGGCATTTCTTCCCAGAAAAAACTTAGAAGGCAAGATCTGGGTGCCCAGTTAGCTCACTGTTACTGTTGTGCCATGACTTTTGTGCCCATCTAGTGAATGAATAAATGTATTTTTTAAACATCAAAAATTCATACAGATTGTTCATACTGATATCACCAATTCAGTTCCACTAACACAAGATTCTTCCTCACCTTCCCCATTCCAAATTTGTTTTTCCTTTTTCTGACAGTGTCCAACACCTCATGTCCAACACCAATATTTTTTACCCATTTACCTTCTCATAGCATTCATACAAAATCACTAGCATTAACTAATTAATACCATAACCAACCTCAGTAGTCATAAATAGAGTTCTGGATTTCTGTACTGTCCTGCTCCAGCTCCTTTCCAAACAATTCAGTCCTAAGCTATTAGATAGGCAGAGCAAGGCAGGCATCTGTGTGTGATGGGGGAGGCCATGATGGCCCAGGGTGGGGAGTGGAAGTCCATCTGGCATCCCTGAGACCTGGGCAGGTGACCTGTGAGGTCAAAGCTATCAATAACGTAAGAATAACACTAAGGTATTATTTGCCTTTTGTACTCTCAGTATCTCACAAGTGTACTGTGGAGTTCTTTAAAAGTTACAGGACTTTAAAACTGTATGAGGCTGAATTCTCTTTATTTACTTCAATAAAACAACATAATGTAATAGTTTGATTGCAGAAGCAGATATGGAGTCTAGCAAACTTCGAGTCCACCAGGTATTAAAGATTATAAAAAATGTAAAACAATGTACATTTCTCACTAAATCATGTTTTATTTGGAAAATAATTGTTTTCATGAAAATATTTTATATTACCATGTAATGGGTTTACCACTATAATTTTAAATAAAAATAGCTTTTATTTAAAATTTTTTAAATTCATAAGTAATTAAAAAATTTTTCAGTTTTATTTTCTAATCTGGTAAATTGATAGATGATAGTAGATATAACTCACATAAATTAAATGCGAAATTTTAAAAATCTGTACCCTTTGACCACCAATTGCTCCTGGCAACCATCAATCTGTTTTTTGTTCCCATGAGTCTATTTTCTATAGGTTGGTTTTTCCAGCATTACTGAGGTATAATTAACAAATAAAAATTGTATATATTTAAGGTGTGCCATGTGATTTTAAGGTGTGCTTTATGTATACATTGTAACATCATTGCTAATTGACACATCCATCACCTCACATAGTTAATATTGTGTGAGATGAGAACACATAAGATCTATGCTTTTAGCAGATTTCAAGCATAACACACAGCATTACACAGATCTCCAGAACTTATTCTTCCTGCATAACTCTTGCACCAACACTGCCCATTTCCTCTACTCTTAAGCCTCTGAATACCACAATTCTACTCTCTGCTTTTAGGAGTTTGACTTTTCTTTAGATTCCAACTATAATTGAGATCATGCAGTATTTGCTTTTCTGTGTCTGACTTATTTCACTCAGCATAATGTCCTCCAGGCTCATCCATGTTGTCACAAATGACAGGATTTCCATCATTTTTTAAGCCTGAATAATAATCCACTGTCTATATATACACCACACTTTCAATTTCAACAAGGTCACAGGATATAAAATCAATATACAAAAGTCAATTATGTTTTTATCATTAGCAAAGAGCAATCTGAAAATGAAATTAAGTAAATAATCCCATTCACAATAGTATAAAAATAATACTTAGAAATGAATTTAAGCAAAAGAATTGAAATACTTGAACATTAAAAAGTACAAAACATGGGGGCCAGCCGAGTGGCGCATAGGTTAAGAGCTGGCTTGGGATGCCAGAGGGGCCCGGTTCGGATCCCACATGTGAGGGCCAGTGACACTGCCCTCTACAGCTAAGATGCTGAACAACAGCTCAACCTGGAGCTGGG
>NW_017731381.1:2285850-2313730 GCF_001890085.2 Hipposideros armiger
CTCCACAACTAGACTGAAGAACAAAAGGACAGCAACTTGTCTGCTCCCCTTCCCCTAACTCCCCAATAAAAATCTTTAAAAACAAAAATAAGTACAAAACATGTAAGAGATTGAAGATTATTTAAATGGAGAGACAGTCTATGTTTATGGATTGAAATAGTCAATATTGTTAAGATAGCAATTTTCATCAAATTTATTTACGGATTTAATGTAATCTCTACCAGAATTCCAGGGTACTTTTGGCAAAAACAAATAAGCTAACACTAAAAGGTATATAGAAGTAGAAGGATCCATAATAGGTAAGACAATTTTAAAAATAAGAACAAAGTTGGTGGATTTTTAGTTCCTGATTTCACAACTTATGAAAATCAATACAGTGATAGGCATAGCATAGACTTATAGATCAATGAAACAGAATTGAGAGTCCAGAAATAAACCACTATGTTATGATCAATTGATTCTTGGCAGATGCAAAGACAATTTGATGGTAAAAGAATAATCTTTTAAGCAAATGATGCTGGGTCAACTGAATATCCACATGTGAAAATATAAACTTAAATTTATACTAACACAAGAACTAACAGAAAATAGATCATAGTCCTAAGTGCAAGAGCTTGTAAAACTATAAATGTATGAACATAAAGCTATAAAACTTCTGGGAGAAAAGATAGGAGAAAAATCTTCATAATATTGGATTAGGAAAAAGGTGTATAGACACGACACCAAAAGCATGATCCATTAATGGGGAAAAAAAACACGGTAAGTTGGATGTCATTAGATTTTTCTTTTTAAATTGGGTTTCAAAAGCTACCATTAAGCAAATGAAAAGACAAGCTACATATTGAGAGAAAATAGTTGTAAATCATATGTATTGATAAGACATATCCAACATACATAATGACCCATTACAACTCAATAATAAGACAAATAATCAAATTAAAAAATTGGCAAAAAATTTGACTAGACATTTCACCTAAGATGAACTACAAGTGACAAATAAACTCATGAAAAGATGGCCAACCTCGTCAGACATTAAGAAAATGTGAATTAACACCGCAGTGAGAAACCACCACGCACATGCACTACAATGGCTATCAGTAAAAAGGCAGACAATAGTAAGTGTTGGCAAGGCTCTGGAAAAAGTGGAACCAGCACACATTGCTGCGGGGAGATAAAAATGGCTCAGTCACTTTGGAAAATAGTCTAGTGGTTCCTTAAAAAGGTAAACATAAAGCTATGTTTTACCCAGCCATTCCATCCCTATGTTTCTACCCAAGAGAAATGAAAAAAAAATATATATATATACACACAAAAACTTGTATACAAATGTTAACAGCAGCATTACTCATAACAGCCCAATTATTAAAACAATTTGAATTTCCATTCATTGGTGGACAAATAAACAATATGTGGTTTATACATATAGTGAAATACTCAGCCATAAAAGAAACAAACTACTGATACATTCTACAGCATGGATGAAACTGAAAAACATTACGCTGAATGACAGAAGCCAGATGCAAAACACTATGCACTGTATGATTCCATTTATATGAAATATCAAGAAAAGGCAATTTCTATAGAGACGAAAATCAGATCAGTGATTGCCTAGGACTGGAGGTGGGAACAGGAGCCAGCTGTACTCAGGCACAGGGTGTTTTATGGTGTCATAGAAATGTTCTAAAATGGGACTGTGGTGATTGGAGCACAGCCTTATAAATGTACTGAAAATTATTGGATTGTACCCTTCAAATATGTGAACTTCATGGTATGTAAATTATATCTCAATAAAGCCATTAAAAAAATGAAGGAAATGGACTGAATAATCTTGGATGTCCTTTTTCCCCTCCAAAGTCTGTGCTTTGCATTCAACTGTGCACATATTTTAATACAAAAATGCTATGATAAACCTTTGGCATTATTGTACAAGACGGGCTAAGAAATAAGTGTGAACTTTGTAATCCCCAACAGAACCTGGCATTGCCATTGCATCCCCCCATTAAAGGTCATGCAGAATGATGGAGATGAAATTTACAATGATATGTCTTTGTTAACTGATCTTTCTTCCAAGGCTCTGGGAATTCCTGTTTTCATTCACTGTTTGCCTAGTCACAGTAGCCCTCAGAGGAGGCAAGGAAATGGGGAGAGGTATACATTTGCCATTTAATTTAGTCAGAGTTCGTGCATATGCTTCTTTGCTTGACCTCTGGCTAGCTGTGTGACCTACTGCTCCCTCTGCCTGTCTTTCACATACTTACTCATTGATTCATCAGATATTTATTGGGTGGTTAGAGTGTAGCAGGTGCAAAGTTGAAAGTAGCATGGCCTCTGGCACCAGGAGCTCCAAGCTGAGATGGGGAAGACAGATATTAACTGTTTGTCACAATCCAATGAGATGAGGGCAGGGAGAGGAACTCGGCCAGGGAAGGATTCTGAGAAGAGGGGTGTTTACAGGACAGTGTGAGGACAGAATGAGATAATGTGTTTAGGAGGCGCTGTGTAGAGAGTAAAGTGCCCTATAAAAGTTGTCTGGAGCGGACACAATCACTGCGTGTGTTATTATCAAATTAGACAACAGAGATTTGTCTTGTTTTCCATTTGGACCCTTCTCCTGTGATTGAATTGCACTTGATAAATTTAACAAAAGTGGATTCTCAGTAGAGCTTAGAGGAAGAAAGATATATTGTGCAAAGGAACCATAAAATTTCAACTGAAGAATTCAAATTAAGTTTTACTTATTTTCAGATGCAAGCTAAGGAAACCTTATAAGGAGAAACCAGACAACCATCTGATGATGGCGAGGGCTTTCTATCCTCCTTTTCAATATTTAAAAGAAGCTTAACTAGCTTTAGTTGAGCTTGGGTTGAGACATATTCTACATCAAAATGCAGAAGACCTGGCCCTCGTATACGCACATTTTCTCTCCATCATGAGTTCTCTCACATTCACAATATTAGATGTAAGTAACTCATGGGGTTCTAATTTCAACGTATTAATATCTGCAGAATCTGACTGCTTCCATCATCTCCGCAGCTACCACCCTGGCCTAGCCCCTGTCATCTCTTAATCAGATATTGCAGTAGCCTCCCATCTGGTCTCCCTGCTTCGACTCTTGCTCCCAACTATCTCCTCTCAAAGCAGTGGCTAGAGTGACCCTTTTAGAAACATGACTCAGGTCCTGACACTTACTAGCTGTGTTCAAAGCCCTCCTATGGCTCCCACCTTCCTTAGAGTAAAAGGCAACATCTCCACAACGTCTTCAAGGCCCTTTCTGATGCACTATCCGACCTCACCTCTTCTGATTCTTCTCCAGGTACAGTGGCCTGGTTGCTGTTCCTTGGACACACTAGGCATGCTCCCATCTCAAGGCTGTGCATTTGCTACCCCTTATGCCTGAGGAGCCCGTCCTCAGATGTATGCTACCCTGGGAAGGC
The DNA here is from genome assembly GCF_001890085.2 of Hipposideros armiger. Classification (NCBI taxonomy): domain Eukaryota; kingdom Metazoa; phylum Chordata; class Mammalia; order Chiroptera; family Hipposideridae; genus Hipposideros; species Hipposideros armiger. The sequence goes on from NW_017731381.1 coordinate 2,289,285, forward strand.
TTGCTTCTTCATCTCTGCCAATGAAGTCTTATCTGACCACTGTATTTAGAATAGCAACCCCGATCCCAACATAGCCTATTATACTTCCCTGCTGAAGTTTTCTCATGTCATTTATCATCATCGTGCACTCTGTGTGTGTGTGTGTGTGTGCGCGCACACGCACACCTAAAGGGTTAAGTCATTTTAAAAGACGGCTGTAAGTGCTGCAAATGTCAACCTTTCTCGGGAAAAAGCAACTAGACAGATGGACAGATATGGAGCTAGTTAGCTGATATTTGGATAGATGACCTTGAGTTGGTGACCTTTTCTAAAGCAACGCTGAACTGAAAAACAAGGTTGAGGTTTTAGTTCCGGATCACACTCCCTAGCTCTATCTGGCGTGCTGAGCAAGTCACTTTACCTCGAGAACTTGCATCTAAAAATGGGATCATTTAGGCCAATGCAATGAGACACAACACAGAAGAGAGATACATTTTAGAAAGGAAAGCAATTTATCATCATTTGTAGATAATATGACTGTGACCTAATATATCGAAGAGAATCAACTGAAAGACTTTTAAAATTGATCTAAGAATTCAGTAAAGTAGTTTGATAGAAAATAGAGATAAATAAACTGTACACCATGAAAAACAAGCTGGAAGAGGTAATGGGAAAATCTTGTTAGAATAGAGTCCTTTAAAAACAGCTAAAGATAATACAGATAAGACGTGTACAGGGCTGACATGGAAAGGAAAGAACCCTCTACTGAGAGATATGAAAGAATTTCTCCTGTTTCTAGCACAGAGCTTGGCAGAGTGGGTGTTAAATAATTGCTCTGAGCTGAATGCATAGAAGTGCTGATGTCCTGCGTGAAAGCCTCACATACTGTAAAGATGTCAATTCTTGCCAAATTGATGTGTTTTCTTTGGGAAAAAGAAAATTGTATAAAATATGAGGGCAATTAGGTGACATTTGGAAGCCCTAAGGATGTGGATGACCTTAATTCGGAAATTCCAATAATTTTGGTTTTTTAGTTTTGTTTAAAGTAGAAAATACAATTAAGAACTTTTTTTTTTTAACAAAGGAACGAAGATTAAAAAACCAATCCTGGATATTAAAGCTTATCATGAAATTAAAATAATTAAACTGTGGATACCACAGTATGATGCATAGAAAACGGGATAGATGTGTGTGTGTGTGTGTGTGTGTGTGTGTGTGAATTTTACATAGAAATAGAAGTAACACAATTAAATGGAAAAGATAAAATTTTATCCATAAATGTGTTGGAGAAATTCCATAATTATGAGAAAAAAGACAAATTTAAGACCTCACCACATATGATAAACCACACTATAGTCTAATGGTTCAAAAATTTAATTTATTTACTGAAAACTTTTAGGTACCCATGCCAATCAAATGCAATGTGTGATCTCTGATTGGATCCTGGATTGGATTTTAAAAAGCCTTAAAAGATAATTATTTGGGACAACTATGAAAATTTGAATATGAGGTGTATATTAGACACTAGTATTATATCAATTCTATATTTCTTGAGTGTGATGATTATACTGTGGCTATGTAGGAGACTGACCTTTTTCTTAGGAGATAAAAAGTTTTTCAAGTGCCATGATTACTACAACTAACCTAGCAACCATTTGAGAGATAGGTAAAAAGAGAAAGTAAATATGACAAAAATTATTATAACTGGTGAATCTGGGGGGAAGTGTACGTGAATATTTATTGTACCATTTTTGCAACATCCTGTAGATTAAACATTTTTTAAATCTCACGTGGAAAAAAATCTTTTTAGGCTTTAACAATAAGACAACTCTCAAAAGAGAAAAGAGAAAAGATGTGTCTATGTATAAATTTGAGAAGTCTAAATACATGAATAAAAAATTAAACAAAAAATCAGAAAAGCTACCCCCAGAAAAATGACAGCTAAGAAAACAATATTTTAATGTTTTAGGGATCCTATTTGGTATGGAGGATACAAACGACAAGGGGCCAACACAAAAGTCAATAACGCCTCTGTATCATACACTATATTCTCTCTATATAACGAGCTAGAACTAGAAATTATTAAACCAAAATTCTAAACAAATAAAAACTATCCACTGGGGAAAATAAGAACCTTTCTAAGTAAGTCTCATATCAGATAGGAAATCAAAACCGCCATTTCATTCTCTTTATAAACTATTTTGATGAGAACAAGGATGTTTCATGCTTATGAAAAAGAACCAAACCTATTTTCAGAATATGAGATGCCTTTGTTATTAAACAAAAAAGAATGACAATAAATTAATTAAGCATTCCATAAAAGGAAAATTAGAATAAACAACACTGGAGCCAGATGGCTTTTCCAATGCATTCTTTCAATCTTTCAACAATTTATAATTCCCATGCTATATAAACAATTCCATATGACAGGAAAAGAGGAAAAGCATCTCAAATTGTTGCGAATTATTCCTCCAATATGCTATTAAGTTGGTTCCCCATAAGCAGGTCATTTACCTCAGGTACACAAGATAGATTCAGTAATACAAATCTGGGAAAATAACACATAAATAAGTCCAAGTAGAAAACAATATGATCATACAAATAGATGCCAAAAAGGCATTTGATAAAATTTAATGCCCGTTTCTATTTTTAAATAGAGATACACAAAGATAAACAGAAGAACAGAGATATTTTTCCTTCTCATGTTTTAAAATATCTATTTCAAACCTACAATTAACATCACACATAGGAGAAATTCACTGGAGGGCTAGCCTCTGAGTTGGGGAGTAGCACAAAATGGTCAACTGTCAACATTATTTGGCAACAAACATTTCCCAGAATGCACTGCCCAATGCAACAAAACATAAAACCAAAATAAGAGTTATTGCAGCTGGAAAGGAGGACACAAAATTATCATTATTCACAGATGATGTGATTATTAGACTAGTAAACCAAGATAATAAAATTTAATTAAAGCAACTCACAGGAGGTTTAAGCAAATCGAATGTGTAAAACACACACACACACACACACACACACACACACAGTTTTCCTAAATACCAATAAAATCCAGTTAGCAAACATAATGGGGAAAAGATAGCACAAGATACCACAAGCCTAATATTAGCTAGAAATAACTGTAATGAGGTAGCTACGGTTGTCATCCACACGAAGAAAGGGAGACAGCTTTCCTGAGAAATAGTAAAGACTCGAATGAATGGACAGGCTTGCCCTCGCTTGGTGTGGAAAAGCTCATGCTAATGTAACCATCTGAGATTAAGTGAGAGTTTTAAAACAATTGAAATCAGTTCTATTGGGGATTATTTAGGGACCACGATAAGGTGATTTAAAAATTCACAGGGGAACATAAGTGGGTGAAAAGAGCTAAGAACAACTGGAACCCAAGAACCACGGGGAGGAGATAGTAACATGTTTTGTGAAGCTATAATTAACATGGGTGGTGCAGACACAGCGATCATACAGGCAGATCTAATGGCAAACCAAGAATATAGTGGGATACATACAAACACGTACACACAAACACACACACGGGAAGCATCACAAGTCAGCAGGACTGCAAGGACCATTCGATAAATTGGTATGGAGGAAATCTGCTAACTATTTGGAGAGATCAAAGAACTAGTACATCATTAAAATGATGATAGCTATTATGATACATGGTAAAAGTGGAATACAAGGCTATAGGGAGGATCAAAATTATATTAAACCTAATGATTTAATTTAGTAAAGAAAGTGGAAAAAAATGCCCACTCCAAATGTTAATATTTTATGATGGATTTATAGATGCCTTTTCCCTTTTTTATTTTTCTATGCTTTCTGTATAAGCATATATTATCTTTGTGATGAATCTAAATGACACATTATGAAAAATAAAATGATAAAATAAAGCTTTACTTATATTAACTTCCTCAGTATTGTGATGAGGAGCAAAGATAATTAGGAATGTGGCAATCCTTAAAAAAATGATTGTTTAATGTAATATGTTACAACCAACTACAGGGGCATACTTTAAAGTGATGGATGGATTTTTGCACATAGGTGGCATGGCTCTTCTAGCTTTGTGAGTAATTTGGACTTTTGAATGTCTAGTAAATACACCCCACCCCTCCGTAATTTCAGAAGTGTGACTTTCCAAGTTCATGTTGAAAGGCGTCATGTCAAACAATGAAGAATCCAGGAGGAATGTATGGAGAGTTGGCTCAGTTTACAATGACCACTGACCAAAAGCTCTACTCGTGAAAAGCTCATTTAAATAGTAACTGTAGAACAGTTCAGGAGGCTTAACTAATAAAGAGCATTCAGAGCCAACAGTCCTGGGCAACCATAGCTATGAGAGGCCGAATGCTGGAGGGCTCTGTCCTCATCCATAAGCCAGCAGCACCCTCATCACCTAGGAATGTGCTGGAAACGCAGAATCTCAGGCCCCATCTGAATCAGAATCTGTATTTTAAAACTTCTCAGGTTAATTCATTTGCACATTAAATTTTGATAAAGCAATAACATGAAATAGAACACTTCAGGAAACTGAAAATCTTCCTGGTTTGTTATTGTTGTTGTTTTGTTTTTAAATAAACATTCTAAAGCATTTCATGTCCCTTGGTGGAGACCCAGTTGTTTCCCTCACTTCAGGCCTTCCAATGTTGTCTTCTTCCTCAGATGTCCTGGGAAGCAACCCCTTTTTACCCTCCTGCCAGGTTCTCAGTTGAAATGTCATTGTGGTTTCCTAAAGTCATCTTACATTGTGAGAGAAGCAAAGGAAAAAACAAGTTGCACAAGGCTAGCTTCAATAGGGATTCGGGCTCCAAACTTGGCGATTAAAACTCATAGCAATGCTTTTACAGAGGTAGATGCTACAGCGGCTGTTTTTAAAAGAGTAATCAGTGGGGTACCTTGGATGTCTCTAGGTGCAACAAAGACATTTGCTTAAGGAAAGGGAAGGGTCAGATGAAAATGCTCTGAGCGTTTCTGTGTAAGACAATCTGAATTTAATTATCCTTAAAAAGCCCTTCTGTGCTCTAAAAAGGTAAATGGAATGATTATTAATTAACCATTAGATTAATCATAATTAGCTGGCACATTAGTGCCAGATAGGGCAAATAAATGCTATAGGAGAATTATAACCCCAATCAAAACAGTTTCTTTTACGGGAAAACGTAAACAAAGATGAGGTTACTTGCAGGAATGCAGTGAGTTGCAGACACCAGGTCTCCACCTGACAACAGGGTCACCTGTGAATTCTGGAGCCCCACTATGACTCTCTGGATGTGGGGCTGGGAAATAAGATGTCTGAACAAGCTCACTGAGATGTTCTTATATACACCAAATTTCAGAGACCCTCCTGTGGAAGCCTTGCCCTGAATTTGTGATGTGAGTCAGGGACCCTGCATACAAGATTTCCATCTAACCAAGCAAGTCTTAAAGTGTGGTCTATGAACCCCTGGGGGTCTCCAAACCCTTTCATTGATTCTGCAACATCAAGATGATTTTAATAGTATGCTAAGGCTGTAATTGCCTTTTTTCACTGTGTTGATATTGGCACTGAGTGCAAACACAATGCAGTAGTGGGTAAAACTGCTTGTGCCTCAGCATGAATGAACCAAGGCAGTGGTACCCAACTATATTTATTGTATTCTTCACCACCATATAAAAACTCACAGTAAAAATCCAACGTGCTGGTTTTACTTGAGAATGTCCTTGGTGAGGCAGTCAGAAGTGTTCATTTCAACCCTTGAGTCCATGTCTTTTTAGTATTCATGTGACACAAAGGGAAGTATGCATAAATCATGTGTCCTGTTATTGAAGTACTACGGCTTCTTAAGGAAAGACTTTTCTATTGCTGATCGAGTTGCATGCTAAACTAGTCAATGTTCTTAATGAAGCACCATTTTTCCTTTTAAAGAATGACTGACACATTGTGGTTATTCACATTAGATATTTGGTAAACATTTTCTCCAAGATAAATGAAGTTTATCTGTCACTTTAAGAAAAGAGTATCTGTTCATGATTGAGCTTTCAAGTGAAAATTAGAATTTGGAAAACTTATCTGTCACTGCAAATTTGACAAGTTCCCAATGCTTAAAAACTTTACTGATGAGATTGGTGATGATATTAGCAAATGTGATAGTTTGATATTATATAATAAAATGTGTCAACACTTGGAAGATTTTTATAATTCAGAAAATTTTTTCAAATGACCAGTGTGTAACGTTATAAAATCAAGGATAAAGTATCCATTTAAAGTGCAATGTAACTGATATATTTTAAATGACAGGATATTAAAAATTCACTAATATGGTCTCATTGCAACTAACTTTAGGAAACTACCGCTCTCTGAGTTTTTATGTAACAGCAAAAAAAGAATATCCACAGTGACCTAAAATACTATTAAACTACTCCCACTTTTTCTAATTACATATCTGTGTGAAGATGGGTTTCCTTTACATACGTCAACCAAACCAATTCATGACAACAGATGAAATGCAGAAACAGGTATGAGAATCTAAGTGTCTTCTACTAAGCCAAACATTACAAGTGTTTGCAAAAACGTGAAACAATGTACTTCCTCCCCCTGATTTTATTGTTGTGGAAAACATAAGTATGCTATTTATATTAATATGTAATGGGCTTATTATCATTTCAAATGAATTACAATATTTTCTAAATGCAGCTTTAATTTCTAGTACTGTAAATATTGATAGGCAAAACCCACATGAACAAAAGCTCTTTGGGAACTTCATTATTTTTTAACAATGTAAAAGTGTCTTGTGACCAAAAAGGTTAAGGACCTTTGATCTAATCACACATTTTAAAAATAAGTAAGTAAATAAGTAAGTACATAATAAATAAAGAGATGGCAATCAAGATACTCATAAGTCAGGGCTTCTCCACCTTGGCACTACCGCCATTTTGGCAGATAAGCTTTGTTGTGGGGCTGTCCTATACGTTGTAGGATGTTGAGCAGGACCCCTGGCCTCTAGTCACTAACTAGATGCCAGCAGCAACCCTCATTCCCAAGTTGTAACAGCCAATAATATCTCCAGGCATTACCTCTGGGGGACAAATTAACTCTGGTTGAGAACCACTGCCCCTGGGAAATGGGAAAATGATGATAAAAGACAGCTCACAAAAAGTATAGAAACACATAGAAAAAATTCTGCCTTGCCAGTAAGCCAAGAAATGCAAATAAAAATGGTAATATGCTCCCATGTAAAACCCATCAAATTATCAAAGTAAATGTATATATGAATTGGCTGTCAGTGCTTGGCAAATAAATTATAACATGCAATCTCAGTGATGTTGTGGTGACACTGGTAGGATTATATAATTCCAGTAGCATTGCAAATTGATTCATCAAACTGCGGAAATAACTTAGCAATGGTTTTCAAGATCCATAAACATCTTTATGACCTAGGAGTAGAAAGTGCATAGATTCTAAAATCTGCATTAAATTTGAATTTTGGCTTTGAAACTTATTAGCTGTATGACCTCCTTTTAAATATATAAATGGTGTTTGAAAACCTGAAGACAATAATAATGTCTCCATAAATGATTATTGTGAGAACTGGCTTAGATAATAATGTAAGTGAACTTCTAGTTAAAAGTGGAAGATTTAATGTACTCCATTTATCTCCTGTCTCTCATGAACTCCCACTAAAATGACAGCAAAATATATATTTTTTAAAAAGCACATAAATCCATAAGAAAAAAGAGAACAGGAAAAGGGCCATTAGTAGATGAGAGATTTTAGTAAAATTCTGGAAGACTAAAAATGGCCCAAGGAGAGGAATCTGGTATGGCACAATAAAGAAACCCAAATTATAAAGAGATGTGATAAGGGGAATTGATTTGCCCAATGGATCTCAAACAAGACTCTGGTCTTGGAGCAGTAAGGTATGGGGAGTATAGAAGTTAAATGTGGGGCTGTAAACAGGGGTGTTGATCAAAAGTCTGTACATAAATCATCCAACTCTTGAACAGGGGCCTGTATGTGTCTATCCCTTAGCCCTCATGCAGGAGATAGGGGGTTTCATCTCTGGAGGGTTTAAATGCTTTCATCTCCCCCAAACACAGCACTTCCAGTCAACGTTTACAACACCTTATTTTTAAATATTAACTACCGAGGCTCACTGGTTAGGTGAGAAATGATCCAATGCGAGCAGTTAATGCAAATGGGAAAAAATGACTCCAGAGGAAATAGAAATAATACAAGAATCAGCAAGCCTCTCTCTCTCTCTCCCCCCAAATCACAATAGTATCCTCAGAAAAGCTTGAGAAATTATTGTTTCTATAAACAAGAAATGATGCTATAAGAAAGAAATAAAATTCAAGGGCCAGCCGAGTGGCTCAGTTGGTTAAGAGCTTGCTCAAGAGTGTGAGCTCTGAGCAACAGGGTTGATGGTTCGATTCCTGGCCCAAGCTGAGCTGCTGCTGAGCTACCAACAGGTGGCAGGATGGCTCAGCTAAAGAAGAAAAAAAAATTCAGAGAATAGTAAATAGCTTATAAGAGGAAAAATTATGATTGCTGAAATTTTAAACAAATGCTATACAAGGGTTGGTATTTTTCTAGAAAGAACAAGAAGAACCCCCTAAAAAAGAAAGAAAATGAAAAAATATTAAATGGTAAAACTGAAATGATAGAGCTCTGCGGGGGGAAAAAAAATATATGAGTAGCATAGTAAAAATATTGCCTGAATAAAATAGAATATTTGTACATTCTATGAAAAATTGGGGAAAAAAAGATAACTGTACAAGATAGGAGGAATGATCAAAGGTAATAGATAGAGCGTAGTGGTTAAGAGTTCAGACTCGGGAGCCAGACTGTTATGTTCAAATCCCACATCAGCAACTTCCTGATCTTGGGCAAGTTACTTCGCCTTTCAGTGCTTAAGTTTCCCCATCTGAAAATAGAGATAAGACTTGTTCTCACCTGACAGAGTTTTGATGAGAATTAACTGAGTATGTAAATATGTAAAAGACTTACAATAGTGTCCAGTACATAGTAAGCTTTGAGTTCATTAGACAGTACTATAATAAAAATATGTATGCCACTTGGTACTAAAGTGACCTGCTTTTCTAGAACTATAAAATTAGCCATTGTGTATTTGTTTAACTAAAAATATTGGTATCGCTACATGGGAAAGCTGGAAGGGAGGGACTGGATGATTTAAGACAGCCAAACCCTCATCTATAACAGCAAGAAGTAAATAATGTCTGTAATCAATAACCTTAAAACAACATGTTATGTAGTGACATTGCCAATTCCCAGGAGAAATGGCAAAGAATTAAAAGGAGGTTGCCTCTGGGGTACAGGCATGGGGGGCTGAAAAACGTGAAGCAGGGACTGTGTTGACTATTTGATTTCCCAACTACGTGCATGGGTTACTTTGAGATTTTTTAATTAAAGAATGAAAAAGGTTAATATATATGAATTGGCTGTCAGTGCTTGGCAAATAAAAGTAGGCACTCAATCCATTTTAGTTCCATTTTATTCATTTCAGTAATTCCACTCCTGGGGACTTTTTCCCTATTTAAAGATACAATACCCAAAGAAATCCATGAGTAAATATGTTTATTGCTGGGTTATGTATAATAACAAACAACTGGATATGACCCAAATTTTCAACCATATGGTAATGGTTAAGAACACTGCAAAAAACTTGATGGAATGCTATAAACCAAGAACATCAGTGTATTGTTTCACATGGCTATGGATTGGCTATAACCTACCACACACACACACACACACACACACACACACACACACACACACACACACACACACACTTCCTGATGTGTTTAGACTAGGAAACAGAAACCTGAGAAAACCAAGGTGTCTGAATAGAGGAGACGGAGATATAGCGTGTCTTAGGGCAACTTCCTCCGGCCTCCAGAATCCCTAATGGAGGACTCACAGATGCTTGGGGTCGCTATGCAAGGGGAGTAGCTTTTTGAGCTATGGCCTTGTATACTTAGACTTCCCACCACTATTCATGAAGAATACATACTAATGGCCTATGCCGTTAATAACAATTATTTCAGGTACCCAGGAGCCCCTCCCTCACTCTACAGTCAGCCTCAGCGTTAGCAAAGCCACGACTCGCCTGAAAGCCCTTCTCAGCTGTGGCTCAGCCTCCAGCTCTACAATGCTTAGAAAACCCATTTACCAGCAAAGATACTGATGAAAACTATATGACAACTACGAAAAAAATGGGCAATAGAGTGCATTTGCATCTCCATCAGAACCTACAGACAAGGCTTATAACTCTCAAAGATAACCTGAGTGGGACAAGCCAGCCCCTCTGATCTCTGGATGTGACTTTGGGTGTCTATGACCCACTTCTTAGAACCATGCTTCTCAACCTCTACATGCGTCAGAATCCCCTGGAGACCTTGTGAAAGCACAGATAGCTGGAACTCTCCACTCTCAGAGTTCCTGATTCAGCAGGTCAGGGGGGAGGGCCTGAGCAGCTACATTTCTAATGAATTCCCAGACCAAACCTTGAGGATCATTGTCTCACAGGCACAGACTTTACCCAAACCAACTGGGACAAAATTTGAGACTTTGGAAAGAGAAAGGCAGGTGGGAAAAGTTTTCTTAGGGTTCCTTATTTGTCCTTGTTCTTGACCCACTAGGTGGAACCTTGGGTTGGCATCTTTACCGGTTCCACCTCCTTCCCAAGCACCCTTCCAAGACTGTCCCACTGAACCGAGACTCCCTTGTCAACTTTCTGAACTGAAAGACGACAACCTCATCCCTTCCGCCTGCAGCCTACTTACGTGCTGATGTAAGAGGCCACCTTGGTAGGTTCCAAGAAATTATGCATTCGCTATGGAGGAAATTAACACCTCCAAGCAAACTATAATTAGGAACTCTTCAATTCAGTTTATGCTTTTTCAATTAGGCACTCTATAATTTTAATCGTGGGAGCATTAACATGTTTCTGTAATTTATATACCTGTGGTATAATTAAGCCTGGGAAACACATTGCTCTCAACCCGAAGGGAACGCGATTGTTTCCCTTCATACTTGCGGTAGTACAGGTCCCTGATGGAGAGCTGGTGCCAGTTTCCAAGGAGCCATGTGTGAGTTGCACAGGCCAGTGAGAGAACGCCTGGCTTTGAAAATGTGAAGGCTGTTGGGGACTCCGTGATGCCTGTGAACATCTGGCTCATGTGTAGACATCTGCATCCCAAAGCTTCAATGCCTAGTGTGACTTTCAAACCATTCCCACTGGTTGTAAACTGCTTTGGACAACTATTCCTGGGAACTAATTTCAATTAAGCGGGAACAGGGTATCCTGGCAGGGGAGACGTTGTCTGAGAGCATGGGAAGCAGATGGCTTTGAAGTAAAGAAACTGAACAATAGGCTGAAACTTAGCCTGGATTGAGACCAAACTCTTTTTTTTTTTTTTAACATTGATTCCTCTTCCCATTTACTCTAATTCTGCTCCTCTCTCATAATGTCTGCTCCGCCTTTTAGCTACAAAGCAGGCCTCAAATCCTATGTGCAAGGTAGCTCTCCTGGGATTCCGAGCAGTTCTGCAAATTCAAGGAATTCAGAGGCACACTGAAAGTTTTTGTGCTTATTCAGACTGAGCCTCTGAACTTTCTGAAGGTTAAAAACCTTCATTCCCCCCTCCCCACTTCTTCCTGCTCTCTCCACAATAGTAAATTCAGATTTGCTGACTGCAATTAACAGGAAAAAAAAGAACGTAATCAAAACTGGCCCGGGGGACAATGCATACAATTCCAACCCAGCTGAGTGGCGCGCCTATCTTGCTGCAGCATTTTGGCACTCGGTAGATTTTGTCTAAGAAAATACGGACCTTTTTATAGAGTGAAAGTTGGAAATGGAGTCGTTTCTCCCAGGCTGCTCTAGTCTTCCAAGAAAGAATACAGGTCTGTTCAGATCCTCTCGTTCAGTCGCACCAAACATCTGTCTTCTACCTAAGCCCCATATCTTCATAGACGTGAGAGATTCAGGTATGCTATCAGCATGCAAATACACTTCCCGGATTATTTTGGACGCTAGTCATTGTCACCATCATAAGGAAACAGGGGTGTGTTTTTAGCCCCCAGGTGAACAGGGATAGAGCAATAGGCTGGTAGAGATCCTAGTTCAGGTCTTATGAGCTAAAACGGATTATCTTCCTGCTGAAATATACACCGAAAGAGACACAAGAGTTTCAAAAGCCATGAAAACAACAGGGCAACTCCGCAGTTATATGCAGAACAATTGCTCCCCATGTCATGTGAACACGCACCTATTGGCACCGTGGAAGAGATAGTTGGTTCCCTGTACAGGTTCCTGCTCCATATCTGAGGCCACCTACAGGCTAAGCCAGAAGTACTCAAGTTGTGGTTCAAGACCAGCAGGGTCATCACCATCTTTAAAAATGCAGCTTCTCAGGCTGGGGCCCATTATCCCCGGGAGATGGGCAGGAATTCACATATTTACTAGCTCTCCAGGGAATTCAGACATGCACTAAGGTTGGAAAACCCTGGGGTTAAACCATTTCCCAGACTTTACCCCCAGTGAGGGTGATGCAGTGGAACTTGGGAAGTCTAGGTCAGAAGGTCAGGGTCTCAGCGGCAAGTCGGCCCAGCTATAGGTCCCACTCTGGCTTTTTGATCTTACACTTAATGCCTGTGCCTCAGTCCCCATTATAGTTCTTATCTCTCAGACACGGTTCCTGGCCTTCATCTATGGCGTCAAATGCCTACTTTGACAGCCTCCGTGACACCAAACACAGGCTTTGACCGCTTTTTACCAGCCCTCCTAGGGTCTAGGGCAATGGGTATAAGATAGAATCTCCTGCGATGGTGGAAATGGTGTTCAATATAGCAGCCACAAGCCACGTGCGACTGCTGAGTGCTTGAAATGGGCACAGTGCAACTAATGAACTGAAGTTTTAGTTTAATTCCATTCTAATTCATTTAAATAGGCCATGCAGCTCTGGCTACAGTCCTGGGCATTATAGGTCTACGGTCCTGCCCCTGGATACTTCTTGTGTTACTGAGGCTGCTAGCCCTTGCCCTGGCCATGAATACTTACTTTATACATTTCTAATCTTTCTAAACAGCTTAGTGAGTCTACAACCAAGTGGAAATCCACTAAACAGCAAACCCCAAGCAGCTGTAGCCAGGCTAGGAAAGGATGGGTTGTATTGTGACAAGGGGTTAAGCACCCATTTCTTCTGCCTAGTGGCAGAGGCTCTAAACTTTAAATTGTGCTTTTCCCACTAAAAAGCCAGGGCTTTCAGGATCACCTCTCTCACCGCTGCCAAGAGAAGGCAACCCTCTGAGCAGCCGCAGGCAGCTGGAGCAAGCATTGTACAAAACGCTTTTTGGATGAGAGCAAACCTCGTTGGATTCTCACATGGCACAGAGCCACACACTAGCTCAGAAGAACATCAATAAAGGAGGCTAGAGAAAGACGCTTGATGGAGGCCGACTTGAAAGTCTGACCTTTGGGCGGCTGCAGACACAGAGACTGAGAACCATTGGTTATTAGCCGTGCAAGGTCTGAGACAAAGCAGTGATGCAAACTGTCACAGGGCCCAGAACAGTGTGAGAAGTAAAAGTCAGCTGAAAAAAAGTTGGAGGAAAAAGTGAGACCCAGGAGACGGCAACTCGCAGAGTCATGGTTGCTCTTGCAAAGGGTTTCACCAGCTCCCCATGGTGAGAGGATCAGTATTCTGAGAACTATGTCTACTTACGCTGCCCTTCCAATCCATCATAGCCTGGCCTCCATGTTCCTTGAAATACGTGGCTTCAATGACCTTCACCTTGAATTCTTTACCACCCATCCACCATCCCTGCCACCAGTCACACCCAGAGCCATATTATCCCATAGCGGGGTGCCATCATTGAAACCTTACCTTTGATAATCTTACTCTCTGAATACCACTTCCTGTCTTTCCAGCCTCTCCCCGCTTTGTACCCTTTACACAGTCTTCAACAGCACGGAGCTCACCTGGCCCTCACTATATCTGTTACCTGGACATCTACCTTCAGACCGGCTTTTAAAATCAAGCCTGGACTATATACAGTCCAAGCACTTTTGTTGATATCATCGTCTTCCTTTTCCCATGGTCCTGTGTCAACTTGTGGGTCTTCCTTCTTTTCTACCGTAAGAGCTGCTTAGAGCCCTTCAAGAAAATTAAGCTGCAAAATGTTGACCATCTTTCTTTTTAAAAACCATTCTTCCTTTGGCCTGCATGTTTTAACTCTGCCGTGGTTATCCTTCTACCTCCCTGCCCAGCCCCTCGCCATCGGCGGGGTGCCTTGGAGTTTCTACACTCTCCCTGGATCAGGTCCCTCCTTCCTCCATGCTTCCACCACCACCTGAGTGTTCCTCCCAAATCTCAAGCCCCTGCTCTGATGCCTCCCCAGCACCCCTAGCCTTTTGGAATTGAAATAGTCCCTGTGGTAGGAGGTGAGCATGACGACCACACCCTCCCTTTCCTCGTGCCAGTAACCGTCTCTGTTCTCCATCTCTCCAGATGGCAGATGGTCCAAAATAGAACACTCCTTCGCTCTTCATGTTCCAGCAACTGCTCCTGCTCCATTTAAAATCTTCTTCCCGAAACACCTGCTCGTCTTCCTTGGTTTGAGCCTAAGGAATGTAATCCAGAATCCCTCAACACCAGAGCCAACACTTGGTAAGCTGGGTTGTTTGGAGGGCTGATGAAAGGAGACCTGCCTTGCCATTAGGATGAGCCGCGGGGAATGCAAACCCACCTCAATGATCTGGATGTCGCCTTTCTTCCCTTCTGTTTTCCTGGATAATCTTTCTGATTACAGCTCTGTGATACGCTCGCCAGACAGACCCCGTCTCCTGGAGTAGTTTCCCTGGTGGTATTTACATGTCCCTTTAATCACAGTGACATGTCCCCTTAGTCACCATATTTGGACTGTGGGACAGCCCCATAGAGAATGGCTCTGCAGTAGCATTTATCCCATTATTCCTTATCCGGTTGTTTCTTTGTCTATCTGGCTCCTCTTTTCCAACCTCAGCACGCTTTTAGGCTTGGCTACAAGTGATACTATTCACAGAGCTAACCCTTCTTGCGGTTTCTATGGGAGTGTCTCTTTTCCATCCTCCCACACCAACGTAGGACACATTCCACTGCTCACCTTCAGGCCCCGGCAAGTGTCCCAGAGAGGTGGGGACTAAGCCAAAACGTGTTTGGAGACAGGACGTCTAAATGGAATTGCAGTTTCTCATCTCTCCCCGTGGACAGGGACTTACGAAGGCCTCAGGCTGCCCCATGTTAACAAATCCCCTACATTTTCATGTCGCCATCCTCATGGGACACCATCATATGCTGGCATCTGAGAAGCAGGTGGGAAGGGTGGAAATCATGCCAGTTTTGCTCACTGCAGCTCCACGGACCAGCAAAACCTTCTGTGATTGTCTCCTGAGATCCCACTCTGGGCTTGACAGTTCTTAAAGGAACCCTGGAAGAAATTTGGCAATTGTTTCCTTTTCTTCTCAATAAAGTTTCTTCTTTCTTTAAAAGTTGGCTGGATCTCCGCTTTGTACCATAGCTAATCCCTGTGTATTTCAGAATCTGTAGTGTTCACTAGCTGCCCCTGCCAGATGCAAAGGGATTGTGGATTCTCCTCAGGGAGTGAAGAGAACTTGGCAACGACCTTAGAAGCCATTCACCATGTCATACTGTCTTCTCATATTCAGTCTGTCATACCCCTTGCCCTACAAGCTGGAGCTGCCCCCTTTACGAGGCATGGCTCAAGCGATCTATGAGAGCAGTGCACACATCCTAACTGGCCTTGGGGGAGGTCTCTCAGAGGTCCCCAGCACTCGTCTGGACCGCACGTCAGGTCCCACCCTGTCCTTTCCCATTTGGTTCCTAAACCTCATTCACCGTGACTATTCTGACCTGGGTCACCTTCCTTTCTCATCCAGACAACCATAACTGTCTCCTCGCTGGTCTCGCTGAACCACTCTGGTCCTTTCCAATCTGTTCTCCACACTGATGCCAGAAAGACCCCTTTAAAAAAGATGGGTCATGTTGTTTGTTTGTCTAAAATCACTTTTTTGACTTCTCATTGCTTTGAGTATGAAAACCCTTACTATGGTCATGACAAACACTGTGTTATCTGGCCCTTTCATCCAGCATCATCATGTGCCACCCTCCCACGCGTGTTCTCCCCACCGCTGTCCTGCTGGCCTCCTTTCAGTTTCTCTAACTTCATCTTCTGACTCCCCCATCTGGGTCTGACCCCGCTTTTATAGGAAGCAGTGAGACACAGAAGGAAGAAAAAAAATGATAAACGGTACATCGTCAAGCTGGCTGTCATTGTGGGGAACCGGGGCTCAATCCCAATGGGGATGTATGAGGGACTGTGTGGCATGTGTCTCAGAATGGTCCATCTAAGGTCCAGGGGCAGGGCATGGATGCTTTGATTCCCACTCCCCACTGGCTAAGCATCACCCCTTTGCATTTCTGAGCTGTACCTGCCTACACAGGCTACACAAGATCCATGGGGCTTTGGAGAAAGCAGCAGTAAGACAAAGAAGCAGAAAAAAAAAAAAAAGCCTGGGTGCTGGACGCTGTAACTGCACACGGAGCTGTCCAGCACAGCTACAGCTGAAATCAGAGCTGGGATGGTGAGGTGCCACGGGTCCAATTAAGAATCGGTTACAACTATTAACAGCCTGTCATTAGTGTCCATGGCACCATTTGTACAGAGCTATCTCTGCCATTAGGATGTCAGCTGCACGTGGGCCTGTTTTGCTCATTTCTGGATCTCCAGCGCTCAGTGACATGTCTGGCATATGGTTGTTTGCTCAAATTCAAATTAGATATCGACTGCCTTAGTTAATAAGATAAACAAATGAACGAGTGAACAGATAAGGCTGACTCATCTCCTAGGATCTGGTCTCACCCCTCCTGCTTGGTTTGGCTCCAGGTACCAACTCTGCTCCCCAGGATTAAGAAGGTCTCAGTTCAGGGAGCTCATGTGATTCCTATACCCTTTCCCGAGGGGGCTTTGGGTCTGCTTTTGCTTTGATCTCACACCATAAAGCAGCATCTCCTCAAAATTAAGGCCACTACTCCTAGCCTCTGGTTTGCGAGCCTTTCAGTGGTTGAGACACACTAGCCCCGTCTACTTGATTTGGTGTTTGTGAAAGGTGCTCAAACTGGAAACCCCTTTTTAAGGTACCGTATTTGCCGGCGTATAAGACGACTCGGCGTATAAGACGACCCCCTAACATTTCCACTCAAAATACAGAGTTTGTTATATGGTCGGCTGTGTGCGATTTTGCGAGTGTGGTAAAATCGCGTAACAGCAAAATCGCATAACAGCCGAGCATACACCCAGCAGCGCTGCTGATGCCTGAACGGTATGTGGAATGAAGTGGGCGGGCATCGGGAGGCCACTATGGCACGGGGCAAGCACTATGGGCAGTCTATCTGAAGTGTACCTGGCGTATAAGACGACCCCCCACTTGGAGGCATTATTTTTCAGGGCCAAAAAATCGTCTTATACGCCGGCAAATACGGTAATATGGCTGTGGGGATACTGTGACACCCTTGAAGATAACCACATGTTCCCTGACCTGTCACATGCTTGCCAGCACCTTGCATGCGGATGGTCCAAGTGAGAGGAGACCCAGCAACCAGGCATCAGCCTACCGCAGGGCTCAGACAATAATCCATCCTACGGCTACTAGGGCGGGCAGCCCCTCCTGTCCCAACAGCTTGGCCAACCCATAACCAACCACTGTTTTCACTTTACACACTTTAGCTTATTTGACCTTCAAGACAATCTGTGACATGGGCATTCCTGTGTTACCAACAAGCAGCTTGAAGATCCGAGAAATTAAGGTACCAGCCCAAGTTCATGCGGTGAGTTAACTGCCTGAGGTTGGATCTGATTCCAGAAGTCTCTGCTGTCCCACTGCACTGAACGGGGAAGTCAGCTGTGGCAGGAAGAGCCTAAGAAATCATAGGTCTGAGTTGGGAGCCAACCCTGGGACCCAGTCCCTGCCCCCAGGGAGGCCACAGGCTGGTAGGGGCTGACAATGCAAGTCCCTGACAGAGGAGTGACCAGAGCAGAGTGAGGGCCCAGGGGGAGTGCATGCACCTGCTGCAGGATGGGAAACTGGCCTGGCCGCTGCAGATTTGACCCGGATGTTGGAGAGCCGGTGAATGTCCTGCTCAGCAGAGAGAATGGTCTAGGCAGAGTCCTGACCACCCAGAAAACGACAAACAGCTGGGCATCTGCCTGCTGAATGTTCCCTACACCCTTCAGGACGAAGTCCAAACCCAGCATCAAGACCTTCTTTACGTGGCCCCTGCCTGCGTCTTTGCCTCTGTCATCTCTGTGTCACAGCCCACCGTGGTTCCCTGGACACTACACCCCTTCTGTGCCTTGGCTCCTGCATGTGCTGCTGCTTCCTCCTGGGCCACATTCTTCCCTTCATCACAAAGCAACTCCTCACCTCATCCGGCAGGTCTCAGGCCAGACAACACTGCCTCCGGGAAGCTCTGGCCACACCTGAGCCCACCAGGCTAACGATGAACACTTCTGCACTGAACTCGCATAGGATGCTCTGACCAAACACACAGGCTCATCAGCCTTTGTCCTTTTTCTGAATGTCTTTCCTACAGACCTGCACTGTCTAAAATGGTGACCACTAGCCATAGGTGGCCCTTTAAATTTATTTTCATTTAAAAAAATCAATTCCTCAGTCGCACGAGTCATATTTCAGGCACATCATAGTCACATGTAGTTAATGGTGGCTAAATTGGACAGCACAGATGTAGGACATTTTCATCATGGCTGGAAGTTCTATTAGGCCAGAGCTTATAGACCAGGGCAGGGCCTGCAATGTGCATCTCCACAATCGCAGCACCTGGCATCTAACTGGTGTGCAAAACAGATGTACTTACTTTCTTTTTCTCTCTCTTTTTTTTGTTTTTTAAAAGTACCTACTCAATGCCAGACACTGTTCCCAGGAAAGGAGATCCATTAGTGTCAAGCCTCCTGATTTCTTGGGAGCTCACAGGCTAGTGAGGAGAATGCAAGAAACGAAACCAGAGAAAAACACACAATTGGGTAACACAATTAAAAGCTCCGGAGGGAATGAAGCAGAAAGCACACAGGGCACTTGAGTGAAACCTGGGAAGGGGGCAGAGCGAAAGGAAATAAAACCAGAAACCGGTTAGGGCCAGATTCTGATGGGCCTTAAATTCCATGCTAAGCAGCTTGAACTTAAATGTGGTAGGAAGCCAGTGACCCATTTAAGAATTTTAAGCAGGAAAGTTAACTTGATCCAATTTGTGCTTCCCAAGGACCATTACAGCAGCTTAGTGGGGGGTGGACTGAAAGAAGAGAATCTTATGACAGGCCAAGCAGCAAGCTACCCTGGCAGGTGAGGCGAACAGGGTGGAGCTTGGCAGGGGGTAGAAGAAGGACTTAATCCCAAAACTGAGTCTGACGCTGAGTGGATGGGTCCCAGGGGCTGACTGGATGGGAAACAGGCAGGAGGGCGAGTGAAGAACAAGGAAGCCTGCTGGGAACCCAGAGGAGGGGCTGCCAGAGACCCCGGGGCTCTGCCCCCAGCCTCACTTCAGGGATTGCATTATGTGTGATTAATTCATGGCCAAGTTACTTTCTTATGAAGGTTACTACAAATACATCAGCGTGACAGGCGGGGCGTGGGGGAAGAAGGCTCGGCGTGTTCAAGTCAGAGCTGAATATTAGATTCTAGTCACTATTTGATTGATCTTTTAAGCAATTCTCGGATTCTGTCACTTAAAAACCAATAAATCTTTGAAGGCCTGGGGAAAGCAATGCAAAAGCAATAAATCTCCATTGTGGAGTATTAGAAAAATAGGCCAAGCTGCCGACGTGGTTTGGCTGGAGAGATGAGGGTGTGGGAGCCCCACAAGCCAGCCTCCCTTTTTCCCCTCCTCACCTCCCGGCATGCTCTGCCCAGCCAGGTAGCGTCAGACCCGTGGGGCTTCAAAGGGGCAGCAAGCGGCAGGGCCAGGGCTGGAGTTTGGCTGAGCGAGGGACACAGCATGGCTGGCAGAAGCGGGAGGAACAGCCTACCTGGGCAGGGCCTGGGGGCTGAGGCTCCGCTGTGAGTCTGTTCAAGGACAGCCAGACCCTCCACTGAGAGAGAGAGAGGCATGCTGTGTTGTCAAGCTCCAGGCTAGGCTCACACAACCCCAAGCTGAAGGGCCCCCGAGAAGTCGTTTTGCCTACCTCTCCCCCACAGTAGATAGAGGTTCACGCCACAGTATCGTCACCAAAAGGGCAGCCAGCCGTCACCTGACACCCCAGGCATGGCGAACTCAGAACCTCCCGGGGAAGCAATGAACTCAGAGGCAGGAAGCAAGGGCTCTACACGTTAACGAGCTCTGAGACCCTGGACCAGTCATTGAACATCTTAGACTTCAGCTGCCTCCTCTGCAAGGGAGACCGTATTTCCCGCCTAGCTTCCTCACAGGGTCAACGACAATCAGATGAGACAATGGAATTAAAGGCACGATCACCTATAAAATACGATTCCAGGCATCCTTGACTCAGCGCGTCTACTGAGCTCTTTGTATCCCGGGGTCCTCGCGTGCCTTTGCTGTTTTCTCGATGCTCCTGCTCCCTCCGACCTGCAGGACTCCACACAGGCCCACCTGTGCGTGACTCTCCAGCCAGTCTACTCTCCTCTCCACCAATACAGCCCCTGTCCCTACTGGCTGCATATTGTCTTGCTTGGCCAGTTTCATGATCTTGTTCGCTTACCTGCTTAATGCCCTATCTCCCTGCCCCATTCACAGGCACACTTAGTGGATGATAAGCCTCAAGATCACAGGTGTGTGTCCATGCTGTTTCCTGCTATATCCTGCTTAGCTCAGTCTCTGAGATAGAGCATGTACTCAATAAATATCTGTTGAAAGACCTATTGGGTCAACTGCCTCCCATATGGGCATCCTAGCGCCCCAAGCTCAAGGTGGAAGAGAGTCAAGGTCACCGAAATCTATGGTGATAGTGCCACTGCTCTCATTGCAAGTTGTCCTGAAAGCCTTGGGAGGTGGCCTTGGCTAGTCTCATCTCCGTCTTGGCAAATGCCCAAGCAACAGTCTGAAAATAACTGCAGAAGCTGAGTGTGTACCCACCTTCAGTGATCCAGAGCTTTGGGAAGAAAAGCAGCCAGACATTTTTCAGACACCAAGGATGGCCCCTTTGAGCAGTGACATTTATTTAAATTTTTTTTTTTCCCATGGAAATGTCACCAAAATATATCATGCACAACTTTCTGCTAGGGACGTGGTGTGGTATAGCGGAATGAATGTTGGCTTAGGGTTGGCTGAACTGGGTTCAAATTCTGCCTGCCCCACTTGCTGGCCTTGTGGCCTGGGGCAACTCACTCAGCGTCTGCTGACCTCAGTTTCCATATCCGCAAAATGGGGAGACTACGATTGCCATGTTGTGAGGCCACAGATAGTTTTTGTATAGTGACAGGCACAGAGCCGGTCCTGGCTCATTTAATGGAAGCTAGCAGGCTCTTTCAACTTGAAGACTTGGAACCCAATGCTACATTTTTGGGGGTGAGCCAGGAACAATGAATGAACAGCCACGTCTGTGAGGGGCTACCTGGGCTGCAGCATGTAGCCCTCTGGTTTCTTGAGTCCCTGTGTCAGTTTTGCAGAGTGGTCCTGTTTTTTGTTCCCTGCCCATGGTCATTTTTCACTGCTTCTGGGGCATTTCCATGTCCACCTCCTAATGTACAATAATCTGAGGATGCAAGAGCTTATTAAACAGATGTGCAAACTAAGAAGATGTAGGCTCAGAGGGACAGTGTGAGGGGCTTCTCTCTGTAGGAACTGAAAGAGCCTCACCAAGAGCATGGGTTTGGGCTGCTCAGCGGACCCCTTTGCTGGTTTCTGGATTCAGGCAGGGCTGGAAATGAGTCCTGGTGTCATCATTATAGGCTCTGTGGTTGAACTTTAGCTTCCTCACTTCTAACGGAAACATACTACTACTACCCATAGGTTAGTCAAGGTTAAATGCTTGGAACACAGCAGCTGCTCAGTAAAACAGGGGGATCATTGCTTCCATCTGTGTTCAGCTGGCTTTGAAGAGCTTTCAGAGGTTCACAGACACATACTCTGATTCATCCTAAGGATGGGTTCCTGGTCCTCTGTACAAAAATTAACTTGATGCTGCCACGGGGCAGGACCCAGATTGTTTATTTCTCAGTACAATAAAAAATAAAATAAAATTTAAAAAAAGACTTTCTGAAACTTTGTGCTGGAAAGATGTTAGAGGATCTTAAGGAAAAAGAAAAGTACTTCCCTTCCCAACATGGGATCAGGGTCTCGAAAAGCTTTGGAAATTTGAATAGGAAGAAAGCAGGTAACACTGTGACCCTGCAGTGGGAGGGATTTTCAAAAAAACAAAAACAAAACCTGTTTGAACAGACCTTCCTAAGTTCCACAGAGAAGAAGCAAAGATAACAGAGGACCTAACTCCTGCCTTGCTTTGGCTCACTTTTATATTTTCTTGACCTTCTGTGAAACGGATACCACCCACACTTTCCAGATAAGGAAAGCTAAGTTTCAGAGAGACTGAGTATCATGTCCAAGGTCACACAGTAGGATTAGAGCAGGATTTGAACCCATGTTCACGGCCACCAAACTCACATCCTTTCCGTTGCCCCACACAGTAGCCAGGGACTGTGGGGATCTGGGCTGAGTCAACACCCACCAGGAAGTTGCTCGGTGGATGACAGCTGACCAGTTGGCTTTGTGGATACTTTTGTAGGCTTTCGGTAATCAAAGAGGAGATCTGGGTCTACCATCTTAAGCTCATGGGCTTTGTAAGAGCTGATCTGTGATTCTGGGTCAGTTGCTAACGTGTCGTGTAACATTGGGTAAGCCGTTTTTCTTTCTGGGCCATCCTTTGCCATCTGAAAAGCTTCCTAAGATGCTGAAACGTGACCGAAGCTGCTGTGTGGAAGAGGTGAGTGCTGTGAAAGGGAGGAAGGCATCGGTGGCCAAAAAGAAACATGTGCAGGAGGGCCTGCCCTCAAACCCAGCTTTCCTACTTACTGTCTGTGAACTGTGGGGAATTTCTGAGCCTCAGTTTTTTTCATCTGACATTAATAATATCTCAGTATACAGAGAGAGTGAAGTGATAATGTTGCATGAGAGTAACGGGAATAAAAGAAGTAGCTCAATTGCTATTTATTTCCCATAAGAGCCACCTTCTGCTTTGGCTCATCAGCTAGTTTTGGAGCAACCTATATGCAGAACGTAAAATTCCTTAGTTCACGTGCCCTACAAATACTACGCACACCTGTTGCAAGATTCACCTGACTTAGGGTAGAACATTGAGCAAAGTCTTCAAAATTTAGGAGAACTTCCAAATTGCTGGCAGTTGATTCTTATTTACTCCATTGTCTCTAATTTCTAGGTAGAGTTGAATCCAGGTTGGAAAACAGGGAGCCGGACCATCTCAATAGCCTCCTTCCTGGCTGGTCTCCCAGCCCCCAGTATCTTAAAAGTGACACTGCATGTGACTCTCCAGTGGCTCCTCATGGCCCCTCACACAAGCATGAGCATCTCAAACATGGCCCCCAATCACACCCCACCACTCCTGCCTTAATCTTTATGCTAAAGCAGACGTAACCTCTCCAGATTGCTCCCAGGAGAGCAGGCTGCTTCTCGCCTCCCTGCCTTCTTTCATGCGGGACCCACTTACCGCTTTGGTGAAATCTTACACCATGTTAAAGAGATAGCTCAGTGTCACCTCCACTGGGAATTCTCTCCTCCGAGCTCTCATAACCTGTGCCTATCTCCACAAGCATGTATGGTATTGTACTTGTTTTCAGGTTTCTGTCTCCCCAACTAGAGTTTGACTTTCTTTAGAACATGAGCTAAACAGTGCCTGGTACAGAGTGAGTGCTCAGTAAATATTCAATATTCAATAAATAAATAACTATTCAATATCAATCAATCAGTCAATCAATCATTTTTATCCCCTGTGTCCTTCCCCACTCCGGGCATATAAGGTACCCAATGCGTGCTTGTTGAACTGAACTGAGCCCATTTGAAAGCGGTTTCCCCCAATGCTTTGCTTCATTTCAAGGGACGACAGTCCCTTGATCTCTGAGCAAAGCCAGAAGCCAACATCAGAGTTGCTGCCCTGGTGCAAAGCGTAGCTTGTTTAAAAGAGATGCCCCCCAGCTGATGGCTGTTGGTTGTGGGGGTGGGGATGAGGGAGAGAGGGAGGGGGCTGGACAGCAATAAATACGCAGCTGCAGTGTTGCCATGGGGACATGGGGGACAGTTCAAGGAATGTAATTGATAATATTGTGAATATTTTGTAGGGTGTCAGGTGGTCACATGTCTTGCATCATGGATGGGGAAGAGGCTTGATCACTGCACTGTACACCTGAAGCTGA
>NW_017731381.1:2313884-2328978 GCF_001890085.2 Hipposideros armiger
TAACTATTGCACTGTGTTGTACAGCTGAAACTAATTCTAAAAAACGTGTATTTCATAATAAAAAATAATTTAATAAAAACAAAAAGAGATGCCCCCCTTCATGCAGCCATGAGCCCGTGGACTTGCAATGGAGCAGCTTAGCTACTGAGATGCTTTCTCATGCACCTGACCTTCCGCAGCCTCTTGTGAAAATCGGCAGCACGGCTCTGACCACAAGTGCCTCCGCGGGACTCTGGCACACTAAGGCCCCAAGCTGGACCAGCCTGGAGGTCTCGCTCCATTCATAATCTCTGAGCAGGTTGTGTATAGAATTCAGTGAGTCTGTCCATCTCTCTGTTAATGGCAGTCAGACATGGAAAGGTGATCTGGCCAGGAGACTCACTAAATAAATTTAGCATAAGTGTGTTCCAGAAAGTTCTCTCCCAGCCCTCCTTATCAGCATGGTCCCTCTGAACCAGCCCTAATACCCCATTGTGGGGACAGTGGCTCCCGGCTCAGTGGTCCCCTTGGAGATGGGCTTGGGCTTCTCACCCTCTTCTTTTAGGAAGCCTTCCTCCTGGCCAGTCCTGCCCATGGGCATTGATGGTGACAAGATTCAATGGGAGGTGTGCATGGTGCAGAAAAGGAAAACTGCAAACTGCAGGTGAAGGACCCTCCTTACCTGACAGGGGCTCCCCGGGACTGAGCAGGCTTCAGCATCACCGTGATGGTTGTGTCCGTTTCGTTCAGTGGGGTGTCTGTGTCATATTCGGGCATCGACGGAGCTGGGTAGAGAACAGAGGGGATGGAGCTTAGCACAGGTCCCAAACCCCACTCCTCACTTCCCGTCGATGCCATGCTTAAGGACGCTCCGGGTGGCTGGAGGGACGACGTTTGGGAAAGGGTTAGATGAGAGTCATGTAGCTTCCCACGTGATTTCGGCAAAGGAGACCCTGACTTCCAACCTGCTCATGGGTTTCTTCAGGGTGCAGAGGAGTCTGGGGAAAAGGGGCAGTGACGTGGCCAGTAACCCTCATGAATCCAAAAGTCCCACACTGAATAAATACTGATAAGTGCAGGAAATATAGGTACTTAACACAGATTTGAAAGCAGTCAACCTTGTTAAATACATTTAAAAATGTGAATTACAGCAATGATGAAGTAATTCCTCTTATCTTTTTTTTTTTTTTCCTCATGAGAGTCTCCCTCTCTCTCATTCCCAACCGATAGGAGTGTGAGTAAAATCTAATCCCTGGGGAAGGTAATCTAGCCATTCGTATGAAGAGCTATTATAATCCACATCCCTTTTAATTCAGTATTCCAATTTGTGGAATTTAATCCTAAAGTTATAATCCAAAACAGTGAATTAGACTTTATTCTGTAATGTTTATTGAAGCATTATTTTATAAAATCGTGGAAGCACCAAATATGTCCAACCACAGGGGAATGTTTAATTAAATTACGTCCATCCACTTGACAGAGCATTATGATGAAAGCGATGTAGCAACATGGAAAATGCTTATGGTATAAAGATAAGTGAAAACAATAAGCTACAGAAACACCATGGGTCTGCTCTGCAAACTATGTATGTATGCAGAGCAGAATTGCATCGGTATCCTGAAAAAAAAAATGTAATTTGCAAAAAAAGGGCTCTGAGGTAATTCTGCTTTGATGCTGTCTGATGACGGAGGGGGCCCTACTGGTGATGGCGGGTGAAATCTTAGATCGCCATGGCCATTTATTCATTCATTCATTCATTCATCAGGCGTTTCATGAGAACCTCTGCTGTGCCCTGCACCGCCAAAAAGAATATTCCTGAAAATAAATCACACTTTTACAAGCCAATCTGTATAAAAAAGAAAAATGTGCTATTTAATGCAACTGTGTGGCCCATTATTTGGTGGATCACTCAGTGTTTCCTCTGGTCTCGTCTAATTACTCTATTGGGTCGTCGGGAAAAGTCATGAAGTATTTTTCTATTATTTTCAACACAAAAATGCGTCACGGCTTTCCCGACGACCCAATAGTTTTTATACTTTAGGAAGTTGGTGGATTAGGTTTTCTTCATGAGACCAACATGAAAACCCATGAGGGGCTGCAGCATCCTGACAGATGCAATAGCACATGTGACAGTGGATTCTGGCCTTTTTCTTTCCCAGGAAAATTAGGACTAGGGGGAAAAAAACAGGAAAAAACAACACCCTTCTTCCTTTTCCTTTTCTAAGAGCGATACCTGAAATTTTGGTGGCGATCCTGGTGGTGACGGGGGGCCCAAAGCCCTTGGCTGTGCTGGCTTTGATGGTGAAGGAGTAGGTGGTCCCCGGGTACAGACCCACAAACAGGTGGTGGGTTTCATTCCGGAGCTTGAACACTTTCCCCCGCTGGCTGGAGAGGTCAGCACTCGGGTCCAGGGAGCCAACAGCTTTGTAGTTGATCTGCACGACAAGCCAGCAAACAAACCGATAAATGCGTCACCCAGGAAGCTGGATGGAGTGCAGCTGGAGGGATGCGAGCGGAGGAAAGGAGATGGCACGTGAGCTGGGTCAGCAAGGTCTGCTGTTGCTGTCCCCCTTACAGGTCACCCCCGCCTCCTAACACGCCACTGCTAACACCCTGGGGCAGCACTCGCTGTCCAATAGAAAGAGAATGCAAACCACACACAGGCCTTTCAATTTTTTCGTGGTCACGTTAAAAAAAAAAAAAAGTAAAATTCATTTAAACAATGTATCTTGTCGAACCCAATATATACACTATGGTATCATTTCAACCTGTAGTCAACATAAAGAGTTAATATTTTTATATTCACATTTTCATATTCATATTTTTAGAACAAGAATAAGTATATTCTATAAGTCTTAGACATCTAGTATGTCCTCAGCCGTTATAGCACACCTCCATTCGGACCAGCCACACTTCAGAAGGACAGTAGCCCCAGGTGGCCACCACATTTAACAGACCAACTACAGAGCAGTGGTCAAGGGCAGCATCCCATTAAGAATGATTTGGAAAGTTGGACAGCTAGTTTAAAATGCAGCTCATAGGTCCCCTACTTGACATGGTGCCGTCGGGTGCTTTCTCTTGCACCATCTTGTCTTCCCTGAGACCTTGGGGGCATCAGGATACTTGTTCTCATTTTAATGATGGAGAAACTGAGGCTCAGCTGGAAACAACTTGCATTCCATCAGCGCTTTTCGAAATAGTTCCAGTGCAGGCCCAGACTGGAGTTTCCTGATCCACTGCACACCCATAATAATCCAAAGCCCACATCACAGGTGACTCATCATGCGAGTATGGCAGTAACCAAAGTGGTCTATACTCTGTGTGCAAAGAGACATGTCCACTGACCATGCACTCGGGTGTCACAGCAATGTCACGGCACTACAGAAGCTTCTAGGTGCTCACTCTCAATTTCCACACTCATCCTGCTGTGAAACTCACAAAACAGTTGGCATCCTGGCACCGGTCCCCGTGGATCGCACCCTGAGTACCATGTTTCTAAATTAAACAGCTGTTAAAGTGGCAAACACAGGCTTTTTTTTGTTGATTTCTTTTATCTAGTTTGTTCTATTAAAACTATTTTATTAGAGTATAACACACATACAGAACACTACACACCTAAGAAAACTATACAGCTCTGTGAATTTTTATACACTGGACACAGCCATATAACCAGCACCTAATCAAGACAGAGAACATTGCCAGACCCTAAATCTTCCCCCATTACCCCTCGCAACCCTTACCTGCCTCCCCCGGCAAGGATGCCTTCTATCCTGACTTCTAAGAGCATAGGGCAACTCTGCCTGGTTTCAAACTTTATATAAATGGAGTCCTACAGGGTCTGGCTTCGTTTCACTCAACATTCCACCTGTGAGATGCATGCGGGCTGTCACGTGTAGCTGTAGATCATGTACTCTCATGGTTATTCAGTGTTCTACCACGGACGCAGGACTAACCCTTAGGTCCCTTAGGCTCTAAAACTGGTGCTCTTTATTCTCTGCCATACTGGCCATCCTTGAGATACGTTTCTTTAATTGAAGAATACATTCATTCATTCATTCATTCATTCGCTTGGTGCTCCTTCACAAATGTTTCCAGCATACTGCTGTGTACTAGGACCCGCACTGCGTGCTGCTGGGGCCCCTCTGAGTGAATAAACACAAGTTAGGCCCTGTCCTCAAGGGTCTCCTCTTCGAGAGTGAAGTAAGTCACTACACAGACACCTTATATCCCTTTGTCTTCCCTCAAGAATGTCCCAGGCACAGAAAAGGGAACACGCCAAAGTTACTTCAAAACCAAGCTGTTTGCTGTTTTTGGCAAAGGCATCAAATGTTTTGGAGAAAGAGGTAACTTCTCTCTCCTGTTATTAAGCAGCAGCAGTGTAGCCATTGATGCCACATGTCAGAGGCCCGACTGCCCGGAGCAGAGTGAGCCCAGGAGGAGAGCTGTATGGAGCTAAAGGACTTAAGCATTTTGCAAGCAGCCGGGGCAGGGGCACCCATCCTGCAGGTCTCCAATGGGCCTGGTCATAGCTCTCCCTCTGGTCACCCCTGGCCACTCCAGCTGTTCTCAGAGGCAGGCCTGCAAACATCTGTCTCTCTTTGCTTGAGGGCTTTTGCGTGGGTGCTGGCAGGAAGCGTCGACGCCCGTGACTGGCCTGATGGGAGCTGATGCATACATTTCCCAGCCTCCTCTCCCTCAGCAGCATCCCAGGGGCATTCCCTGAGGGCTGCTGCTCCGCCGGCCTCCAAAGGTAGCTGGCTGGAAAACACACCCATACCTGGCCACCCTCTTTTCTCTTCCTCACTCCCTAGTGTTTCCTAAACTTCTCAATAATCTGCTCAAATTCGAATCTTTGTCTCAGGCTCTGCTTCCGAGAAACGCCAAATGAAGACAAAGTGCTCGGGGAGGTACCTCAGGGGAGAACTGAACTAATACCGAGGATGACAGGGATTCAGAGCAGAGGAAAGAGTGTTCCAGCTTCTAGGTAGACGCAGCTGCCTGGGCAAAGGCCCGGGGCAGGGAAAGGCTTGTGCGAGCTGAGAAAAGTCCAGTGATGAGCAGTCGGGGGAGGTGAGCACTCAGCGTGCAGCTGGATTCCAGGTTTCCCCAGCGGCAGAAGGTACAGGTTCAGAGAGCTCTGCCTGTGGCAGAAAACCCCAGTCCGCCAGGGGAAAGACACACATGTGCATCCGTTTGAAATTCCTCCTCAGTCCCCCTGCCTGGGCTGGTGGCAACTACATTGATATACAGGCACTGGGAGGTAAAACTCATGCCTTATTTACTAGCCAGTTCCTTTCCTGCCCTCCAAATTCAATCCAGAAGAAACTCAATTTCCACTGAGCTGTCAATATAATATACCGTGTTCTCCTGCTCGCCTAACCTTTCCTGGTATAACAGAACCCTCACTTACTTGTAATGAAACACTATGAATAAATCAATGCATGTTAATATAGCGTGTCTTCAATTTTTTATGAAGGGCTTCACCAAATCTAATCCACACTGCTTTGTCAGAAACAGTCTTTGAAAAATTTAACTTGCAAGTTTTACGAATTCGCAACTTGGGGCGGGGGGCAAGGATCGGGCTGGGGAGGGAAAGAAGGAAGGTGAGAAAAACGGCATGGAATGGAGCCGTGGCCATAACATGCATAATGCAATGTGACCCTTCGTTTGGAACTGGAGAACGAGGGAGGTTTGCTTAGAATGGCAAACATAAAATAGTTAGTGGGGGAATGGGTGCAGAGGTACACATCCGTCCACCTTGGGCTGGGGGCTGGGGGCTCTGGCTGCAACAAAGTGATGGAGACCACCGGGTCCCTTTTGGTCGCTGTCAGTGAAACACCCCAGTCAGAAGCCAGAGTGAGGACTTCAAAATGAGAATCCAATGACGTCACGACTTAGACTCAAAAGAGCAATGGTTCCTCACAGCTCGGGGTTAAGGCCACATTCTTATCCTATGGTCTTAACCAGCTCGCTGCGTGAGCTGGCTCCTCTTGCTCTCCCTCTTGCGTTCTAGGCCTTATGACAGTGTCTAACAAGAGCCACAGGTCCTTTGCACGAGCTATTCTGTCGGCTCAGAATGGGTTTTTCCTTCCCATGCCTCCCCTTCACCTCGTTTGGACTCCTCATCCTTAGCTCTCACTTAAAATGACACTTTCCACGAGCAACTTTTCGCACTCCCACGCCCTCCGATTTTGTGTTCTCAGAATCACATCTCTCCTCTTTGAACCACACATTTTACATTTAGCCATGCAATTATTTCATTCATGAGTCCCTTTTCCAATAGCACAGGGGTTGAAAAAATAAAGCCTGAAAGCCCAATTCGGCCCATCATCAGTTTTTGTAAATAAAACTTTATTGGAACACAGCCAAGCCACTCATTTATGTATTGTCTATGGCTGCTTATACCCTAGAACAGCAGAACTTAGTTGTGACAGAGACCCTGTAGCCCATATGCTCTACAACAGCCACTCTCTGGCCCTGAATAGAAAGAGTTTCCTGACCCCTGTCCCCCTCTTCCTGATCCCCTCCTCTTCCTAGACTTTAAGCTCCAAGAGGGCAAGTTTGTCATCTGGTTTTTGTTCCACTTTTCTTTCCCTTCCATGTAGAAGTGAATGATCAAACTAGCTATGTGGCTGGGGCAATTTGCTTAACCTCTCTGAGCCTCGGGTTCTTCAAGGGTTAAATAATAAGTTTAACTTCAGTTTCTGTCTCGATTTACGTTGTAGAGTGACGTCCAGCTTCCTTACTCCTGAAAGGCAGCCCCCTTGTTCAGGAGTAAGGCTCCAGAGAGTCCATGAGTGGCTTTAGCCTTTGCATCAAGGCTTCAGCAGCAACGGACCAGGGGACCAGCAGCCCTCTACCCTGAGCTGAAGAGGAGGGGTGAGAGAGGCAGGGAGAAGAGGAAATGACTTCCCTTGGAGAGTCCCTTCAGGAAGGGCATGTTTGTTTCTTGAACACGCGTAGATTGAGCCGTGCTGTGCCCCAGGTGCCAGGCTCGGTACAGGGTAAGACCCAGCGGCTCCATGTTAAGATAGAGCAGCTGACAAGATTCGGGTCCTGAGGAAGAGATGGTGCATGTGGTTCAGGGAAGATGCGCGATCAAGTACGGATGAGGGAAGTGACCGGGACTCAGAAGCAGGTGGTCAGAAGACGCAATCGTGACAAAAACACCATTTTGGAGCACGGTGAGAGTGGGCTCACATAAAAAATTCTCCTCTTTTGATCCTCAAAAAAAAAATTATGGATTTTTTATGGTTATTCTCATGCTTCAGCTGAGGAAACTGAGGCCAAAGGAGGTGACGTGCTCAAAGTGTGAGCAGGGCTGAGGGCAGCTACATGTGTGACCCGGCAGCGCGCTGGAAAGAGACGGTAACCCACAGTTCAGGAAGTCTTCTCTGCTGTGTCACCTTCACCACAGTGGTGCCATGATGGGACAAGAACCTGGATAAGTCTATTCAGACACACAGGGATGCCCTGGCAGGACCAGAAAGTTGGTCAAAGAGCTCACTGCCAACTAGGTGACCCTCCAAATCAAGGAACCCCATAGCAGCATCAGTGGTCCGTAGTGATGGTATAAACTCAGTCACAATCTTCCCACCTACAGCCAGACACTCCAGAGGCATCCTCTATAGCTTAGCACCCGACCCTCTTGCTACTCTATTCATGGTGTCTTTCTCCCAAATCCTTTGGGGAGAAAGGAGTCAGCACCCTGAGTTATCCATCGCCTCTGCTCTTGATTTTCTCCAAATGGCTTCCAGCTCATGTTCTGGAGGTCTCAACATAGTCAAGTTTTAATAAGACTACAGGTAAAATAGACCACCATGGTCAGTCCATTGAATAAAAGATTCAGTTCACTTTACTTTTATTTAAACTTAAAACAACTGGTTAAAATATTTACTCCCTTTCTGTTGACCCGCTATACAAGGGGTTTACAGGCTTGGGGGGTTGCCATCTTGGTGACCTCCAAGGCAAATGTACACAAGGAGACCAGTTCAAGGCAATCTCTTGTTAGAAGGAGAATGTTGACTCTTTGGTTTCCTGGCAATTTAAAAAGAACATGGGAACACATGCCTTGTAAAGAACTGTGAGAAAAAAACAGATGGCTGCAATGCACGTGCCACTGACTTCTTGGCCACGGGGCCCTTATTTTTCCTAGAGAGCTGAGGACTGTAATAACAGCAGAAAAAATGATTATAACCGACACGCGTATTGCTGTTCCTGGGGTTTCCAGCTCTGTTGAGCCAGCGAGAATGTGCAGGGACTTGCCACTTTTGTGCACAGACAGCTAGTGTGTTTGCTTCTATTAAGATGGCATCATTCTCTCCATCAGCAAATGCTCACTGAGACCCCGCTCTGTGCCAGACTCTGCTCTGGGCTCTGGGGAAACATCAGTGCAGAAAACACAGTTCCTAATTTTGGGGACAAGGGAGAGCATTGGTGGATGTTGCAGGGAACCAAGTCCTCTGGGGACACTGATCTGGGAGTAACTGGTTCTGCCAGAGAGCATGAGACAGCTTCCCAAAGAAGCTGCCAGCATGTTGGGCTGGCCCAGTGGTCCTCAGCCTGGACTCCAGAGCACAGAATGCCCCAGGGACCTTTTAAAATGTACCAATGCCTGCACCCCAGCCCAGGCTAATGGAGTCAAATGCTCTGGCTACAAAGGCCTGGCCCTTGGTACATTTTGAAAGTTCTCAGGGAGATTTGGTTGGGCAGCCAGGGCAGAGAATGCTGGAGCTGGGCCTTGAAGCATGAAGGGGGTTAAGCAGAAGAACTGTGAAATGTGGCATGCGCTGAAGAAAGCTGACCTAAAAACGGCATGATAGAAGGAACTAGAAACTGACCCTTGAAACACCACAGTGATAATGGCTGCAGGCAGGATTCATGGATGAATGCTCAAGTTCATGGGTGAGACTCAGGAGAAAGAATACTTCCGTGGCATTATTCCCTCCCCACCTCCTTCCCCGCCCCCTCCCCGATTTACCAGCTACTGTTGTGGCTTCACCATAAAATCAAAAATTCTTTGACACCGCTCCCCTCAGGAGGCAGAGCCTAATCCCTCTCTCCTTGAGTGTGGGCTGGACCTAGTGACTCACTTTGAACGAACAGGAGAAAATTGTAGCTTTAAAGTACACGGACCTGGCAGACACCACCTTAACCAAGTGGTCAAGGTCAACATTGCCAATGATGTCATATGGAGATCAAGGGCCCCAGGTATGATGTGGTGAGAAGGGTCCACGCCATCTGTAGTCTTTTCCTCCAGAATCTCAGTCTATTGATGAGAAAACATCAGACAAACCCAGGCTGAGTACTGCTCAGCACTCTAAAAGTGCAGAAGTCACAAGGACAAGGAAAGACTGAAAAATGACTACAGATTGGAGGAGAGTAAGGAGACATGACATCTACATGCAACATAGGAACCTAGAAGGGAGAAAAGGACCTCTGCAGAAAAAACTTAGGAAATCTGAAAAATATTCTGGAGTTTAGTCCCAATAGCAATGCGCAGTTGTGAATGCTCAATTTTGACAAATATACCATGGCGATGTAAGATGTTAGCTTTGGGGGAACTTGTGTGAAGGGTAGAGAACGCTTTGTATTATTTTTGTAACTTTTCTGTAAACTTAGAATTATTGCAAAATAAAACATTTACGAAACAACAACAAAAAGTGGCATGCTGGACTTGGGCTCTTGTGAGGTCGTTGTGGCTGCAGAATAGAATCTACAACAGATAGTCACTGAGCTCTTGACTTGGCCATGTGCTGAGCACTGGGGAGCCATCAGGAACTTACAGTCCAGTGAGGGGACGGGGGCGACCACAGGAATGGGTGGAAAAGGCGCATTAGGATTTCTGCTCTGGGGGAAGGCAAAGTGAGTCTGAAAAGCATATAATAAGGAAGGCTTCTGGGGCCAGGAAGTCTTCCCAAGAGTGTGAAGGTGTTAGCCAGATGGAGGAGGTGGGAGAAGGGTGTGAGGGAGTGATGGGAGGCAGGAGAGAGAAGGAAGAGGAGGCAGGGAGATGCACTTGGGCAGGATGACTACAGCTTTCTGTCATGCTTTTGTACAAACTAGAAAAAGGCACTTCTCCAGGCAGATACAGTCCCCCCTGAACCCCAGTCCCCACATGTCAGTGAGCTGAGAGTGCCTCTGTGAAAAGAAAAAAATATGTCCTCCTTATACCTGGTCATAGTCCTCCTGACAGATACAGCCCAGTGCTCAGTTGACTGCATCCCTTTGGTGGTGTGTCTTTGTGCAGTGCACAAACTATGCAACAGTGCTGGGAACCCTACTTTGCGGTCAGGTCATGGAAGCCTTTATGGAACCATTAAAGGGAAGGGTAGGCTGTCAAGAGAGATACAAGGTCATTATGAACTTAAGAACAGTGAAATTGTGCTCTGTGGACAAGAGAGTATCAGTGTCCCCAGGGAGCTTGTTAAAGATGTAGATTCAAGGGCCCATCCCAGACCTGCTGATCCAAGCGTCTGGGGTTAGGGTCCAGGGCTCAGTGTTTTAACAAGTTCTCCAGGTGACGCTCATGTATGTTGTGTTTGGAGAAGCACATTCTCTGGCAAGGGGATGGAGGATTAAACTGACTGGAGGAACAGAATCCCCTTGGATGGTCTGGTTCTCACCCAGATGGCAGGTGACAAAGGAGGCCTGCCTGGTTCAGACCGGAAGCTGAGGAGATGGAGAGAAGGACGTAGACGTGAGGGCTGTGGCGTCCTGGCTGGTGAAGGATGAGTCTTAGAAATGCAGGGATAAGAGCCAACACATGGCACCAGGCCGGAAAGGGGATGAGCCTGCTCAGGCCAGAAACTGTTAGAGGACCGCTGTGAATGTCCACGGCAAGCCTGGTCCTCCTAGTGATGCTGACATTCAGGAATGGGGATTGTCGGAGATGGCAGACCAGTGGACTTTAGCCTTGCAGAGCTGGTGCTGAAACCCAAACCCACCACTTCCCAAGAGTTGAGTGACTAGGGTACATTTTGTAACCTGACCAGCCAAAGCGCTCTACCAACAGCTGGATGGAGCAGCAAAACTACCTAAAATGGGATAGCACTGGGGGTGGGGGTCTTTCTGCTTTTACAGGTTTGGGAACTCAGAGCTTCACCAACGAGGGCCTCAGTCATTATTAAACACATAACGTAACTGAATGTCCACCACGTACCAGACAAGCATGAACCCAGCTGCCAGGGATGCTCGCCAAGTCTTTCCTGGGGGTGACAGGCCCAGACAGACCTACTACAAAGCTTTGTGGTCTGATGGTGGCAGGTACCCACCACCAATCCTCCCCCTGGCAACTGGTCACGCGTGGATGTGCGTAGAGAGCAGGTGACAGGCCAGGGTGGGAAATGCTGGATGGCAGGGCCCGCCAGGCTTCTTGGCTCCCAAAGCTGAGCTCCAGGGTCAGAGGCCCAGACTGTGGGCTTGGTTTGCTGTGCTCGGCTGCCTGGGCTTGGCTCCTGCCTCAGCGCTGCCAGCACAGGGAACCACGCCCACAGATGCCAGCATCACAGTCCGGCTAGACCGCCCCAGAGTGCTTGTTCTAGGCTTGGGTCGCCACAGATCAAAGAGGCATTTCAGAAGGGAAGTCAGCTGGTTTGTCCAACATGGCTTTTGCTGATTTCCAAGTCAATATCCTGGTTCTCTGACTTCAGCTGGTTTCCTGGTGGCTCTGGGATCAAACACTAGGAAAAAGCAAGCTCAGACTCCAGCTGGCCCAGGGTCATCAGTATTCACCATCCAGCAACCAGAACTGCGAGGTAGGCCAGTAGGTGATAAGAAGAAGGGTGAACACTTATTGAGTGCTTACCATGTGTGCCCCACGCTCTTCCCTAAATCACCACCCTGCCCCTCAGCTTCCAGACAGACTCAGGGGAGTGTGTTCTTGTCAATATCCGCTCCTCCAGCCAGCCCCTCAGCCCCTCCAATCCTTACCACTGGGCCACTTCTCAGACTGATCTTCTCCCCTTCCTTGTTCCCCATGGGAGGGATATTCTGACAATTTCACTCTTTCAAAGGTCTCTGAATTTCAAAGACGCAGTCTGAGTCCCATAACAGGGCCACCATCCACTATGATGACTCTAAGCTCTCCGTCGCTAAACTGTCATCATGCAGCTTAATAATATGAAGTTTAAACCTCCTTTCAGCTTTTAATCTCATGCTGGGGTGTCCTGGGTACTATGATTTTGTTATTTTCACAGAAACTTTCTTGCTTAATGAGTCTGTCTAGTGATATTCCCAATTGCTTGTAGTCTGCATGGCACTATTTCTTGGGTTTTAAAATGTAAGCTGCTTGCTTTCCAACTCCACACTCAGCTGATTTCTGTTCTGCTGAGTTTAACCTGGTTAAATTGCTAAGTTGCATGACCAATGCCTCTCCCGTTGGCTTTGGGCATGGAGGGGCGAGGGAAGTGGAGTAAGCCCTTGAGCCCGTTCCCGGGAACCTTGCAGCCCTACCCGGGGCCTTCCTGGCAGAGCCAACCTGGGGAAATCCTTCACTGAGGGCAAGGCCTGTGCTCTGTTTATTCATTGCTATCACTGCCAGCTCCCAAGCTTGGCACAGAGGAGGAGACAATGAGGTTTACTGAATACATGGGGATTAGGAATGAAAATACAACCAACTCAGACTGTGGTACAGCTGGGTTTGCAGTGAAGTCATTTTGATGCCAAAATCCAGCATTTCCCAGCCTGGCCTGTCACCTGCCTTCTACACACATCCACGTGTGACCAGTTGCCACAGGGAGGATTGGCGGTGGGTACCTGCAACAGTCAGACCACTAAGCTTTTTAGTAGGTCTGTCTGGGCCTGTCACCCCCAGGAAAGACTTGGCAAGCATCCCTGGCAGCGGAGTCCATGCCTGCCTGGTACATGGTTGGCACTATGTATGTAATAATGAATGAGGCCCTAGCTGGTAAAGCTCTAGTCCTCTTGGGTCTGAGTTTCCAAACTCCTATGAAAGCAGAGAGACCCTTCGGTGCTTTCCCATTTTTGGTAGTTTTTAAAACTGGCCGCAAATCCTTTGACATTCCTCCCATCAAGGGGTGGAGCTTATGTCCCCCTTTGTGAGTCTAGCAGGACCTGTGACTGCTTTGAGCAAGAGTGTCGAGGACATGATGCTGTGTGACTTCTGAGACTGTCATAAAAGACGACG
This sequence comes from Hipposideros armiger, assembly GCF_001890085.2. Classification (NCBI taxonomy): domain Eukaryota; kingdom Metazoa; phylum Chordata; class Mammalia; order Chiroptera; family Hipposideridae; genus Hipposideros; species Hipposideros armiger. The sequence goes on from NW_017731381.1 coordinate 2,327,011, forward strand.
CAGCTTCTGACCTCTCCACAAGGGGGCACTCATGTCTACGGCATGGAAGTTGCTGTGTAAGAAGTCCAGGCCCCTGGCCGCCATGCTGTGAGGAAGCACAGGGCACATGAGTAGGCCATGTGAGATGATCTGGTTGATAGCCCCAGCTGCATCCATTCTTTCAGTCATACCTGCCCAGACACCAGAATGGTAAGTGAGCAAGCCTCCAGCTGATTCTGGTTCTCGGCTGTCTAGTCACTTCTGGTCATTTGATATTTCTTAGCTGAAACCCTAGACATCGTGGGGCGAAAACAAGCCATCCTTGCCATGCCCTTTCAAATTCCTGAACCACAGAATCTGTAGGCATGACGAAATTGTTGCTTTCTACCACTAAATTTGGGGATGGCTTCTAATACAGCAGTGATAAGTAGAACGCTGTTTGTCCATCGTCAGACTTCAGAGTTTCCTAACAGCATGGGTAGGCAACACTTTTTTCACTTTTGTATCCGAAAGAAGAAACATAGTGGATGCTCAATAAACGCACATCACTTTCTTACCCAAGTGGTCAAATTAGCAACTCCAGGATTGTGAAATATGGCTAGCAGGCACCTCTGATAAGATGCTCTGAGAAAGGCTTATCACTTGTGTGGTATTTTGGCCAAAAGTGCATAACCTCAATTAAAGGACAGTCTACAAAACAGACCAGAATAGACTGAAATAGACCAGTACGCTTCAGAAGTGCCAAGGACATAAAAGACAACGAAAGACTGAGGAGCTATCTCAGATTAGGGAAGACAGAACCAGGTGCAACGTAGGATCCTGACTTGAATCATAAATTGAAAAAGGACATTAGCAGAAAAACAAGTGAAATTCAGATAAGATCTGTACTCATCACATTGTAGTTTATAATATTAATCACTTCCTGGTTTTAATCATTTCACTATAGTGACATATGATACAAACATTAGGAGAAGCTAGGTGATAGGTATATGGGAACTCTGTACTGATTTTGCAACTTTTCTGTAAGTCTAAAATGATTTTTAAATGAAATATTTTTTTAAAGTTGGACCAAAAAAAAAAAAAGTGTGTGCTAACTCACATTGATTGGCTAACCTGGAATTGTGGAACCACAGGTCAGAATCCGAGGGTCCAACCCTCCGCTTTCCACCCCCTTATAGAAGTTCATTACAATGATAATAATATGAGTTCATACTTATTGCCACTCAAAGTCTGCCCAGAGTCAAGTCAAGCACTTTCCACCCACGCATTACACATTACAAGTTTACGAGACTAGTACCATTTTTATCCCCATTTTACAGATGAGGAAACTGAGGCTTAGAAATAATAAGTAACTTTCCAGAGTTCTCACAGCTCATAGAGTCAGAGCCAGGCTTGGAACCCAGGCAGCGTGAATCTAGGATCTACCTGCTTCACCTTCATGCCCTGCTGTTCTCATGAAGAGTGGCCAGTCTGGTGCCCTGGGGCAGAGACCAGAAACTCTGCTGCGAGAACCTGGTTGTTAAGGACATATGCCTAGAGCTTGGAGGAATACGGAGAGCTCCTGGTTAGAGACTTGGGGATATGAAAACCAGAGTTAAGGGGAACTGGGACAGAAGTACATTTGGAGAGTGGAAGGAGATGGGGGCGTGGGGGGTGCCGCAGGACTGCGCTTCCCATGCGCCCCAGAGGGTTTCTCTTTCCAAATAGGAACTCCTTGCCTCCTCGTCCAGAAGGGAGGGGGCAGATTCCATGGGCCTGAGGAGAAACCCATTGATACCTAATCACACATTCTGGGTCAGCAAGGGCTGAAGTCTCAAGTTTCCCTTTGTTGCATTTTCTTTCTTTCAGCATTTTTCTCATGAAATTAAAATAGAATTGATTCCTCCGCTCTTAAATTAGGCATTAGGAAAGGAATAAAAGGATGGGTATATTGGAGATCTGAGCATCAATTCAACCCAGCAGAGCACATTTGCAAGATGTTTTATTCAC
>NW_017731381.1:2330153-2331272 GCF_001890085.2 Hipposideros armiger
ATCTGTTAAAATGAGGATTCGTGAGCGGACACAGCCGTTCCTGCAGGGAGGCATCTAGCAGTGCCGAGTGTGGCACTGAGGCAAATAACTGAGTTGAACTAGCGCTGCCAACACGTCGTTCCCTGCCACATTACTGATGGCCCAGGCGTTAGGCCCCATCCTCAGCCTGCAGGCAGCTCCAGGGTGAAGTGCTATTTAGCCCATGTCCTCTCTCCTGCCTCGGGGGACTTCACCAAGCCGTTACAGGGAGAGGCCAGGGGCACTGTCGTTGACCTGGCCCCAGCTCGGCCGAGGGCAGCGGCACCTTGTGGACCACAGCCAATGCGTTCCCTCCCCTACTGGACACCGATGTGCTGCTGGAAAGCTAGAGGCCAGCCTTGAGGGGCAGCCCAGCTCTCCTGACATCTGGACCAGCCATCCCTTCCCTCCCCTGGGTCCCCAGGGCCGTGTGGTGGTCTCAGGCTTATTATTTCTGCAGAGACACTTACCACGTATTCCAATCCCTCCCCCCAACCCCACAGTATACCCCAGAATCGAGAGGTTGCTAACTGTGGACTAAGGTGGTTTCTCCCCTTTTTAAGAGCCCACGCTGTTTGTGGATGAAGATACAGATTTGATGCCCCAGCTCCTCAGAGATTCTGGTACCTTCTTCCCTTCCCATCCCCCTTCCTAGTGGCCAGCAGGACCCATCTCTGCACCTGTGGTTCCCAGGGAGCTCTAACTTGTTGGCAACTCTGCCGTCTCCATCAAGTTCCTCCTTCTGTCCCAGCATCTGAGTAAGACATGACCCTTAGAGGCAATGCTGGGGGTGGGGGGGTAATCAGAGAACACCCATCGAGATAGGGACCTCGGTTCCTCTTACTCAGTCCGTGATTCTGCCTCTGGACAGAGCTGCGAGCACTGGGGTGCTGGAGTCAGCCAAGGATGGCTTCCTGGCTCAGCTCCTCTCGCAATTCCATGGACTACGTGGCGCACGCGAGCGGGGCTAATTGCAAAGAAACGACTCGGTGTCCTAAGCTGGGGATGGCAGAGTGAAACCCATGACATAGCAAACAGTCTGACTGCCTGGTCTTCCAGGGCCCCGCTTCATTAGGTACCTACCGTAGGGAGAAGCCCAGC
>NW_017731381.1:2334326-2340513 GCF_001890085.2 Hipposideros armiger
ACCCAGGACTGTCTGATCACGCACTCTGCCACTTACTAGCGATCAGAGCTCTTGTGAGGGATTTTTGTTTCTTAAAAGGTGCATTTCCCCAATGAGACTATCTCATCTACATAATCACCTCATCTGGGCCTTCAATCCATTCCTTGCTCTTTCCTCAGCAAACAGATAAAAGATACTGGCTCCCCTGGCTCGGCAGCTGCCTCCCTGTCCCGTCTTCAATCTGTGTCCATGGCCCAGTCTTCCCCATCCCAAGTCCTGCACCCACGGTTCCCCCAAAGCGCAGACTCCAAACCACATTAACTGACATGGGCACCTGGTGCCCTCCAAGGCAGCACAGCTTGTCCAGGAAGCAGAGCTGAATGTTGATGCCTTCCTTTCACTGCCATATAACCCCCCGGGGAGATACGGCCCAGGAGCCAGCTGTGCGGGCTGATGAGGACTTCTCTGCCTTGTCACAGTGCTTGGGTACCACCTCCGGGTAAGGGCCAGGAATGGGAAGCCAGCACCTGTGTCAGGTGTGAAGTCTTCCCCTTGGGTCACACGTATGTACAGGCACACCACGCCACTCCACCTGGCCATGGCCATGTCCATGGCAGAGGGGGGGGCATTCCCTCAGGAGATGGGATGGTTTTCTTCTGCTGTACCTAAAACAATGCCAGTCCTTCCTCACCCCTTCTCAATACCAGGAGACAGCTTCCTGCAGTAGCTATGACTATGCGCTCTGCCACATTTTAGCTGGGAGACTTTGTACAAGTTGCTTAGCTTCTTTGGGACCTTGATGTCCTCATCTGTTAATGGGGATTATGAAGTCCCCATTAGTCTCATAGGTCTGAATGAGCAAATGATTGAGACAACACTTGCAAAGCTCTTAGAACAGTGCCTGGGACATAGTAAGGACTCAATAAACACATCTGCCATTATCATTGTGAAAACGTTCAAACCCTTCAATGGTTTTTCTTTGCTCTTAGAATACAACAACTATCTACACGGGACCCGCAGCCCTGCCCGGTCTGGCCCTTGCTGTCATTCCCCTTCCATCTCAATGACCGCATGACCCCTTGATCTTGCACTCAGACCACAACTCACCTTCTCCCTGTACCTGGTCCTGGTCCTCCATCTCCCACCAGAGGCCTTGTGGCCCGTCTGGACATGCTCTTACATCCTGTGTTTGGTTAATGTCTTCTCTTCTTTTAGTTTTCAACTGTATTGTCACTTCCTCTCACGAGCCTTCCCTGTCCAAGTACCATGTGCCATGACGGGCTCTGAAAGGACCAGGGCCATTTTGCACAACTCTAGGGCTCATTCTTCATGCAGGGTCCATGTGGGTGGCGCCCCCTCGTGTTAACTACAAAATAGCAGCCCTGCAGGGCTGAGTTTGAGCCAGAGGTGTTGGGGGGAAGGACAGATGGGGGTGGGGGAACAGGATCGCACCACTGGATAGTGAAGGAATAAAAACATCAAAATGATATGAACATTTGCCAACATTTTCTTTGTGACTCAGGATCTATGCACGGATGGCTCAGTCTCGTGTCTCACGTGGCTTCTTCGCCAGCCTGAAAGTAAATGGGCAGTTTCATGCATTGCTGGTGGGGTTGTAAATCTCTCTGGGTGGCTGATCTCATGGATGGAAGCCTCCTACAGAAAGTTAGCAACACTGGAGCCTGACATATGAGAGCAGAACCATAACAAAACGAAGCCCCAAACCAAAACCGAAGACAAACTTTTTTTGAAAACGACCAGCGTATTTATTTTTAAAGTAATATACTACTACCAAAAAGAATCTGTTCCAGAAATGCAAAGATTATTAAGACTCCCCTAATGGAATTAATCTTATCCACAGGCCAAAATTCATCTCAAAGGGTTTCGAAACGTATTTGACAAAATTCAACATCTATGTACGAAGAAAAAAGCCATGTATTTGTAATCCAGGAAAGAAAGAAGCCTTTCTTACTGGAAGGGAAAACCCATGCATTATATCCACAATCATTTCCTGAGGACCTGCCATGTGTCCGGAGTTACAGGAGAGCGAGAGAACGTCCCTGACCACATCAAGGTTACATTCCAGTGGGGTGGAGGCGGGGAGGCGGGCAGGTGATAACCAAGCAAAGAGATAAATAACATTTCAAAAAGAGGTGAGTGACAGGTGCTATACAGAAAATCAGGATGGTGGCCTAGAGAATGATTAATAGTCAACTTCACATTTCGTGGTGAAGGAGGACAGACCCATAAAAGTCAGACATGAGGAAGGAAGTGCCTGCTCAGGCCACTATCATTAACGTTCCTATCACGATTCGAGCCCTCAGCATTAAACAAACACAAACAACAGTGGCAACAAATACAGCAGCCTGTGAGGGTGTAAAGATGGCAAAATTCTTGGGCGGAAAAACAAAATGTGAAAGCTCACAAATTTTAAAAGTTCCAGAGCCCAAAGACTGGATTTTGTCCACAGCAAACTGTCACAATGGATGGGAGAAATTGCTTCCCCAATTACAGTAGAAAACTGTGCTGCCCGGGCCTGAAGAGATAGGAGGCGGCCGTCAGAAAGATGGCAAGGCCCCCGGCCTGCAGGGGAGAAGTAGCAATCCCCAGTTCCCAGAGCAGAAGGAGAGACATTTTAAGTGGACTCAGTGCAAAAGTGTCTTAGAAATGTCATCCGGGAAGAATCCCCCTCACACTGGCTAACCCTTACCGAACTCTGCTGAGCCCCATATTAACGGATACTCTCTCCCCGGGAGAACACCTCCACAATGTCTTCTTTCCAGCCAGAGCTGGCTGCATGTTGTTGCAGTGATCAATGGCTCCATGGGGTAGATTTAGGGTTTTTGCTGCATTTCGTCCACCAGACCGTCTAGCTGGCCGTCTGTCTGGAGCACACACGCCCCGTGCTCCTGGCCCTCATCATGGTGGCCTCTTGGGGAGAATCTCACACCAAACCCTAACGCTCACCCCCTCTGGAAAGTTTTAGGAGGTGCAAGCATTTTGTGTTGGACAGACATGGGCATTGCTTATGTCCTGAAATGGGAGTCAGAAGTTGCTAAGCAGATCGGGGCGAAGAATTCCAGACAGAAGGAACAGCCTGAAGAAAAAAATCCCAACTCACAAAAGCCTGAGGAGTTTGGGGAATGGTGACATGCTGTGCAGTGGAGTACATGTGTGTGTGTGTGGGGGGGAACGATGAGCCGGCATGGTGAGCTGGGGTCAGAGAAGAAAGGGCCCTGATGACGGGTTCTGGCTTTATGACAGAAGCAGCGGGAAGCCAACCCCAGAATTCAACCAGAGAGTGACATTATCATGTTTCCCTTTTTCAGGGAAAGAACACAGTGGTGATAGTTTGAACCTGTGTAAAGAAAAGATAAACAGCAAGAGAGGGAGCGAGGCTGTCAGCTGCCTGTCTCTGACTTCGTTTTATAATTACCTCCTTCCTTTGATAACTTGGACAAATGCCATTCTTACCACTGTGTTTCCTTCTCAGCAAAGCCTCTCACTTCCCGGTATACGGAGAGACAGCTTCCAAGGGCACTAATGGTAAACATCCCTCACCTGTGCTTGAACGGCCGTCACCACAAACGCTCCTGAGTGACAGCGGCCTGGCACAGGAGTCGCGCGCATAAGGAATAGAAAGCCGAGGAGATCTTTCTGAACCCAGGTGGGCTCATGGCACACCTCAGCTCAGGGTGTGTGCTAACACCGAAAATCCTCAGGCAGGGCACCCACCATGGAATTCAAGCCCAGTGTTCCGAGGGAAAGAGATGCTCAAGCCATCGTCCCTCTGGGCTGATGCTGGTCTACTGTCCCACCTTATGCGCCTCAACACACACACAGATATACACACACATACAGGTGCATGCCTGCACACACACAGGCATGCACCCACACACCAAGTTATTTATAAGGTCAGCAAATAGTCTTCTGTAAGTTCATGCACAAAGGCCACAAATCCAGATTCACCTCCGTCACCTGTCTGGCCAGATCCATATGATTCCCTTTAGACACTTGCCTCTCACGACCCCCCACAGAAAGGAAGTTACTGCACTCACTTGCTGTTCACACCCATGGTTCTGAATTGCTTTCCTGACCCAAGTGGGAACAGTATCATCTACGCTATTTCCTATGGGGTTGTAAGGGTTAAAGGTCACAGTGGACCTGGGGGGCATTTTCAGAGCTTTCCAAGCTATACCACAACCACACCAGACTCTGATTCAGTAAGCCTGGAATAGCGCCTGAGAGTCTGCATTTCTAGTACATTCCCAGGGGACCCATGGGTCATGCTTGGGATAGAGAGGTTCTAAGTACTAACAGGCTCAGCTGCCGATTCTCTGTACCAGTTTGAAAGCACCCCGGGATGTGAAAGAAATGACCTAGACCTAAAATCCTGTGCTGCCCCTTGTCAGCATCATGACTATACATGAGACACTTCCTAGCTCTGAGCCTCAACTGCCCACCTGTAAATCATGCTTGTAGAAGGCATGGCAGAAGGCCAAGGACTAGGGCGATAAATATTGGGGGTGGGTGGGTGGGTTGGAGGAGAGGGAGGAAGAAGTGGAAGAGAAGAAAGAGGAAGCCAGTGGGAAGGGGTAGCAGTCGTGCTATTATTTACAATAATAATAATACAGGCAGAACCGGCAGGGATCGTATCGCAAATCCCACAGCAGCATCAGTAGAGTAGCGGCAGTAAAAATAGTATCATCATAACTAATGATACAGAAGTTCTAGGGGCCCCACTGAGAGCAGGTGCTGACTGTCGCCGCGGCGGGGGTGGGGTGGGGAACAGACTAGAAGGAGGGGCAGATGTGTGGTATAGCTCACTGCTTGAGAACCCAGACTCAAGCCAAACTGCCTGAATTGAAAGGCTTCTGCTTATTAGTTGTGGGACCCTGGGAAAGTTGTGCAATGTGTCTGCGCCTCAGTTACTTTGTCTGTATCATAGCACCCATGTTTTCATTGGCTTGTAAAGATTAAATGAGTTAGTATATACGAAGGAGAGGTCAGAAGATCCGAGATGGCAGAGTAGATAAATGCTGTGCTTGCCTCATCATGGGAACACATCAAAATTACAACTAAATTATAGAAAATTCAAACTGGAGGACCATCTGAAGTCTAGCTGAAGAAAAGTTTTATAACGAAGGATATAAAAAAGAAGCCACGTCGAGACTGGTAAGAGGGGCACAGACGCGAAACGGGGTGGCCCCAAACCTCTGTGTGGCAGTTGAAAATTGGGAGAGATATCTTGGCTACAGAGGTTCCCCACGAAGGAGCGAGGGACCCCACCCCCCACACCAGGCTCCCCAGCCCAAAGTACAGGTGTTGGGAAGAGGAGTCCCCACAACTTCTGGCTGTGAAACACAGTGGGGGTTCCAGCCTTCTGGGTAGGGCGGAAGGCTGTGGAAAATCCTGACATCCTTTTAAAGGGCCCACCCCACACAGGCACTTACCCTGGGCTCTGGCAGAGGGACGGTGACTCTGGGAGCATCAGACATATGGGGAGAGACTGAATTGTGTAACTTCAGGGCAACGACTGGAGGGACAATCCCCACTTCCCCTGTGTGAGGCCCTCCTCCCAGGCAGCCGACAGACCGGCGACATCTTTCCTGTGTTAAGCCCACCCCACAGGCCAAATCTGAACCTGGTTGGTCTGGTGAGCTTCACGTCTCCACCCTGCTGACTCATTGGGACCCTGCCTCACACCACTTGCGCAGCACAGGAGGCTTTATCAGTTGCTGAACCTTATGGGAGCCAGCAGGTGGCAGCAGGCCTCAGTGTCCTGGCTTTCTGTGGAGCTACCCCAAGCCTGGTATTGGTGGCAGACATCTTCGGTTCCCAACGTGGCCAGATAGTCCCCAGCTGGTCCCAGGTGGTGACTGACCTGGGCCTGCACTGGAGCCCCTCCCAAAAGGCCCCAGAATGAACATACTTGGAGGTTGGCTTCAGACCACAACATAACACTGACCAATTAGCCCCACTGGTGGCCCACACAAAGGGCAGTCTCAACAGGCACCAGAGCTCACTGGGGTGAATCCCGCTCTGTAGGGGTAAGCGCCCACACACACCATAAGCTGTGGATATGCAAAACCCCACAGCCAGGCAGATTGAGGATCAATACCACCCAGTGACTTGCCAACAACAATCAAGGCTGAACTGTAACAGGAGGGCACACACAACCCACACAGGGCACATTCCTGGAGCACCC
>NW_017731381.1:2342083-2361237 GCF_001890085.2 Hipposideros armiger
ACGACAGCAACTTGTCTGTTCCCCTTTCCCCAATTCCCCAGCACTGTTCCCATCCCCCCAATTCCCCAATAAAAAAAAATCTTAAAAACAAAAAACAAAACAAAAAAAACACAAAGGCCATAACAAGAGATGAAAAAGGACCCAGTAATCCCACTTTCTGGTATTTATCTGAAGAAACCCAAAATGCTACTTAGAGGGAATGTGTGCATCCATATGTTCATTACAGCATTGTTTACAGTGGCCAAGGCGTGGAGGCAGCCTGGGTGTCCATGGATGGAAGAATGGATAAAGAGGAGGTGGTACATCTATACAATGGAATATTGCTCGGCCAGGGAAGGGAATGGGTTCTTGCCATCTGGGATGGCATGGATGGACTGAGACGATATTGTGCTGAGAGGAATATGTCAGACAGAAAGACAGATGCAATGTGATTTCACTTATATGTGGAATCTAAAGAACAAAATAAACAAACAAAACAGAAACAGAAAAAAAAAAAAAGGAGTGGTCAGGGTTAGGAGAAGGGGCCAGGCTCTTAGAGACAGGGTACGAATTACTCTATATCCAATGAATGCTACCCAAACACACTCCCGTAGCCAGGTCTACAGTGCCCACTACACCATGACAATAGGAATTATATCTAGAGAAATCCCGTTTTCTGCTTTGACAGTCTACACGATGGCGTCTCAGGGTCGTGGGATCTCAGCAGGGCATTCTGGGAGCTGCAGGTTTAGCCAGAGCCTGCCGCCCCTTGCCTTGGCTGAGCAGAAGAGAAGGGAAGAAGAATCATTACACACATGAGGGGAAATCTTTGAATATGAGTCAATGTCCTTTTGCTCTTCTGGGTTTTCGCCCTGTTCTGTTTCCCCATTCAAAAAATGTAATCATCTCTGGGTTTGCTGATTGCCTCAAAGGCACGGCGTGGCAGGGCAGAAATCATCTCATTGTACGTAATTGTTAAGATTCCCCCTCTTTAGGAAATTGGAGGAAGACATTAGCCCTTTACCTTTATTTATCCTAGATTTTTGCTCATGGCAGGTGAATCTGGGCTATGCAAAGAAGGAAATACTCTTGTTCAGATTGACCTGCCATGAGCTGAGCATAGGAAAAATAAAGGTGGAGGTCATCTTTTAGTAGAATCAACAATTGATGACATGAAGTGTGTATGGAAAAGTTTCAGGGGCTCAGGCAGGCAGAAGAACCATGTGGGGTAAAGAACGAATGATTTTTGACAGGAGGGACTGCAGCCGTCTCATTCTGGTGCCTGGAACAGTGGGAGGCATAGAGCAGGCACCAGATAAACAGCTATTGCATTTATTAGGGGTTTTGGATTCTTTTCTCAACCCTGATACCAATTCCCTGTATGATTCTGAACAGATCACACTCCTTTTCTTGGCTTTGTTTCCTTCATCTGGCATTGAAGATGCTTTCAAGATCTGGCATTTTCTTCTCCTGATGCCCTATTTTAATTTTTGTGGTTTTTTTTTTGTTTTCAACCTGATATTCTCTTTGTCATGAATTGTTCCCTGATTTTCTGTCTCCCAGTAGACTGTAAGCTCCATGTGAGACTGTAACTTGCCATCTTGTTCAACTCTGTCTTCTTAGCCCTTCGCAGAAAGCCTGTTGCATATCTGCACTCGGTGACTGTTGGTTGAATGAAGGAAGCAATGGACAAGCTCCATTTTCTTAAGATCACAGGAGGCGTCATAGCACCGCGATTAAGACATGGGCTCTAGGTTCAGACTGCCCGTGTTTGGACCTCAATCCCAGTACCTCCTGGATCTGTGACCTTCTGCAAACTGATTCACTCCTTGAGGTTCAGTTTCCTCATCTGTACCACGGGGATGCTAATGGTATTCACCTCGTAAGACTGTGACAATAGTAAACAGCTCATACAAAACTCTCAGAATAGTCTTGACATATAATAAGCATTCAATACTTCAGCCACTACAATAGGACAATCATCACTTAATCATTATCTAAGTATATTAGAGGGGAAACAAAATTTTCTTGGGAATTCCAGACATGAGTTGACAGGTGTGACACTAAGTCAACCCGCTCTAGCAAGTCTCCCAGGTGACCATTCCACACTTGGTGCTTCTGTTGGAGATGCCTCCACGTCTCCACTTGGAACCCCACATTTCATTTTCAATGTCCATGCCTTTGCCTTCAGACACTAATCTCTTCGGAGCGCCACACCTCCCTAGTCTCAAGTCTACCATTCCCTCCCTCCCTCTTCTTGTTCTGGGGAAGTGCCCCTGGGCCTTGGCGCATGATGCCCCCCCCCTCTCTGTAATGGACTTCCCAGTTTTCTCCAACTGCCCAATTCTTGGTCATTGCTCAAGACCCAGGTCAGGACCCTCTATGGCAGGAAAATATTTCTTAATGCCGGGGCTGGTGAAACACATGGCAAAATTCTATTTCTTTCTCTGCAGCAATATAAAAATCCCAAATATTTCATCAAGACAGAGCACAAAAACACAGGAAAACTAGTGAGAGTACGTTGGTATAACTCCCTTGACCATGACACCCCAATCGCACCATCTTGTGGGGAGACCTTGAACTACCGGACCCCAGTTTTTAGTGCCCAGAGCCATGCTCCCCAGACTCTCTCAGCATTCCCAGAAGCCTCCTGCACCTGCGTGAAGCACCTGGCGCTCGCTTTCTCACTCCCACTTCTTCAAGTTCCTAAAGAGGAGTTAATACGCCGGGTACCTCCCTTCTCAGCCTCGGCCCTGGCTGGGTGATTGGGTAAATGAAACAGACTGGTCAAGGCCTGATGCCCCTAAATTGTAATTTCAAGGTAATTTGAACTCCCTTCCTCTTGGGGATGCATGGCAAAGCTAAAGTCTCCTCGAATCAGTGTGTGGAGTTCAACAAAGAATTAAGGTGCCCCTCTGCCTTGCTCCAAAGCCTGCGTGAGACCCGCGGGATAATCAATTTCACAATTCGGTAAAGCTGATTGGAATGTGATTACGAAGCCAGCCAGAGCATTCTATCTGGGCTTTAAAAAGGCCTGATGCCGAGGGACATCATGTGCTCTGCCTGGCTATCCCCAGCACACCCACCAAAACCAAGGGCTCCCTTCACTTCCTGCAGTTTCATCACTTGCTCCTCTGAGTTCCAGGGCCCGTCCTGCCCAATGCCCGTAGGGGGTGTGTGGTGAGCAATTCTCTAAGAGCTGAAGCTCAATTTCAGCAGATCGTTCTGGGGCCAAGCTGCTCCTGCAAGCTGTTTGAGGAAAACCTTAGACTTCAGTATTGCCCTCTGATGGGTTCGCACCTTGGTTTCCCCATCCTGCTCTCCAGCTCCCTGTGAGGTCTGGATCCCTGCTCTCAATCATTCTGTTACCCTCTCCGGATGGTAGATCCCTGTCCCCTGAGAGGACTGACTTCTTGGCACTGAGCTGAAGCAGGCACTGACCAGTAGGCCAAGAGGAGGTCAGGTTTAGCTCACACCCACCGTGCTGCTTTGGGGCCTGGCCCGTCCCTCCTTGGGCTCCTCATGTTCCTGAGTTTCTGGCCTGCCTGGCTGGTTGGTCTCATAAGCCCCTGGATCGTGAGTCCATGAAACTGAGGATGGGTACTTGGGGCACTGGGTCAGAGCATGGCTTTTCCTCCTGGACATTGGACCCCCATAGGGAAGAGGAAGGTGGTTGTACAACAAGCTGCAGCAAAGCCCCAGGAAGTGGGCAAACGGGGAGAGAAGGAGCCCACTCGGCCCTGGGGCTCCTGCTATAACCTCACACACCACTTATGCTCTGCTTTGAGTTTGTTTGTTTTCTGGTTCTCCACTGGACTCTGAGCTCTGTGAGAGCTGAGTCTGTTTCTCACTCACTATGATATCCTAGATTATCGTGTCAATTGGCTCATGGGAGGGGCCTCTGGGATGCCTTGTAGGATGTACTTCCATGACCCCTTTAAAGTTAGGCATGGCCAAATGACTTACTTTGGTCAATGCAAAGTGAGTAGAAATGACTCATTATACCCAGGAAGGTGCGTTAAGAGCCACAGCCCAGTTAGCCACTCTCTCTTTTCCCTTTGCCATCATGGAGCAGCATGTGGCTCAATGGACATGGGGTACAGGTGAGAGATAAACTTTTGATGTTTGATATTTAAACGTTAGAGATGTGGGGGTTTGTTTGTTATTGTAGTGCAGCCTAACCTAACCTGACTAATCAAACGATCAATAAATATTTCAGTGAGAGTGAGAGTGAGAGGAAGGGAGGGAATGGGGGAGGAGAAGGAGTGAGGAACGAAAGAAGAGTAGAAGGAAAAGAGGAGGGAGGGAGAATGAAGTAAATAACTACGTTAATTTTCAGTGCCCTTTGGGGCTCAGTTTCCAACTTAGACAGCTGAGAAGTAAGGTTAATCTGCTATGCTCCCTTCCACCTCCAACACTCTGAGAACCTGAGAGTACTCGGACACAAAATCCATGCAAAATTCTATTTCCCCAAATCTAATGCACAGCATAGCAATATTTATAGAGAAAGGTGGCAGAGAAATGAGGCAGAAGACAAAGCAATTGCAACATTTTGGTAATATATCCAAGCCATAAAGGTTTCATTACATTCCCTAATAGATTGCTAATGAAAAATAAGACCCTTTCCTAATTTTACCTGCTTTCTGAACATTAGAATCAACTTGGTTTTCCAAGCTTTGCACCCCATTTACATTAATTAGAAAGTTCCATATTAAGGAAAGCTTTTAATGGGCTGTTATTGCAGATGACTTTATTCGTGAGCTGCATTGTTCTGTTTAATAGCACATAAAATGGCATCTATAGGGGATACTGTGATAAAATTGAACTTCTGATGGACTCTGGGGCTGAGTTGGCCTTTGCCTGGGGGCTGGGGTTCAGGGAGACTTTGTGACTTTCTGTTTCCTTGGACTAGAGACTGTTTTAAGGCATCCCCATGTTTCTGACGCCAGGCGTCAACACTGCCTCCTGCCTGGGGACACCATTGCCAGACTCCTTCTGGATCCTTGCGTAACACTCGGCAATCTCTCTCGTGGGTCCTTGTGGGCCTTAGAACTGGGATATAAGGAACAGATTTCAGAAGGACACATTGCCTGGGCCAGGTGAACAGTGTCATGGAAGTGGATGCCAGTCTGTCCAGGAAAAGAAGAGAGGCAGAACTTGAATATGTCTGGGGTTGAAGGTGGGAGGACAATATTCTTGGACAAATTGATGCTTCTAGACCTTAGGAAGAGGTTGCAAAGCGGGGATAAAGCAGAACAACACAATTAAAGCACACACATAATGTCAATCAATTACACAGAAGAAGAGCAAGGTGGGGTGAAGGGACAATTGGGGTGTCAGGGTGGGTATATAAGGTATCAGAGGGTGCTGACATGGCACCCAGGTGAAATTCTATAGGAGAGTGACTGCTATTCCAGTTGTCTTGTCCCCATTCGTGCTGTGCATAAAGGGACCCCCATACAGGTGGGGGCTGTCTTCCAGCTACGTATGGCTTATGAGTCCCCCACCTATCCCTTTAGTATGAGAATAAATTGATTCAGGCGGCAGTATGGTGTGACACTTCGGAGTTTGAGCACTGGAGTTATGTCTGGGTCCAAATCCCAACTTGCTTGCTAAATATCAGCCCTGGATTTTGTGACAAGTCAGTTAAGCTCCCCGAACCACAGTTTCTTTCATTGAAAAATGTGTCTGCTTGTGGGGTTGTTGGAAGGACTAGGTAAGGTTATGCAGGTGAAGAGTTAAGTTCAATTCCCGGTATCTAAACTATGCTCAGTACTCGTGAGTGGTTCTAAGTATGATTACATAAATGTGGGTGGTTTCAAACATTAGCAATTTCAGCAGAGCACAGGACACCGGAAATGGGAACCATTCTGAAAACCAAAGGAACACCAAGGGAGAAATGGAGTCACTCAGCACAGTGACCCCTGAATGACGCATTCAGCAGTGATGTTAAGGTTGGACATTCCGGCTTCCTTGGTGCCTTGGCTCGATGCTATAATCTGTGGCTCGAGGGGCTGTGAGCGCCGTGGGCTCATGCCATTTTCTTCCTGCCAGGTTGGCAGGAGGACGCTGCTAAGCAAAGACAGACAAAACCCAACCCTTTTGTTTGCAACCACCCTGCTGGTAACCTTGAAGCCACGCCTCACTAGAGAACTTCTAGTATGTCTGGGAGGTCAGGAAGATGGCTAAATAGTTGAGTTCAGGGGCTACAGAGACAATAACCAGTGTCAGGCTTTTGCTCCTGCAGTATTCGGTATATGGTGAGAACTCAACAATGTTAGCTACCATTACTCCTATTATAGAAAAATATTGGAATGGATACAAGCAGGTTTTATTTTACCCTCTTCTTACTAGAATATCATGCTCAGGACAAAAGCCCTTCATATTGTCAGAATTCATCATGCTTCTTGGGTTCAGCTCTAAGCATGGCACTGGTGACCCGCCACAGATCTCAATTAGAGAGCTAAGGTGGAGTGGGACCTGGATATCATGTCACACTAGGAATCATTAGAAGAATTTCCCAAGAAAATTGTGTTGCTCCAGGATGTTGGTTGCATTCTAGTAATCACATCAAGTGATGTTTTCTTTTTCTAAGTAGGATCAATGGCTGGAGCGGGTAGAGAGGTAGATAGGACAATAAAGGTGGAAGATTTATCAATCTGGGTTTGACATGGGGCACACGATCAAAATCAGCTTGCTGCCTTGCAACGCTGTGAGTTCCCATCACTGTGAAAATCCAAGATAAAGGTGGGTTCATTCATCAAATGCTTACGGAACATGGACCAGTACAGGGTCCGTGGTAACAGCTGAGAACACAGAGATTAAAAAGGTGTGCTTCTTGCTTTCTAGTAAATCACTCTCCGGTGGAGAAGACAGGCCCATAAACAAATACTTAAAACAATGCGGTATGACACTCATCAGGGTAGAACTGTGTACAAGGTTGTGTCAAACCATAGCGGTGATGGAGCGGGGAGGAGGCAAATAGTACGTGCAAGGACGCTCTGGTGTGTGGTTACTCCTTTAGGTCTGATGGGCGGACAAGGGTGGGAGAGAGGTGAGTCTCTGTGCAAGGAAACATCTAGAGCAGCATGGAGCTGTGAAGTAGCATGTAGGACTCTATCAGAAGTCTGGTATTGCTAGAGCACAGGAGGAAAGGGAGGACCTAAAAGAGATGAGCCTGGCGAGGGGAGCCAGAACCCCATTTTGGAGCCTGGACGAACCCATTTGGGAGCTTGTGGGACTCATCGAAGGCAGTAATGGGCAGGGTGTGACACGGTTAGATTTTATCTGTGGCTTTCGTTGTCTCATTAGAAAATCATTGCAAGGGTCCAAAAAAGAAATGATGGTGGCCTAAGTAAAACATGGCGGTAAAGGTGAGGGAATTCGATGACCCTTTGGATGTAGACGGGAGGGAGGAGCTGAGGATAGGCTAGCTCCCAGATTTCTCAGGGGCTGTCTCGGGGGGGTGCTTAAGAGGAGTTGAACTGGGTAATCTAAAGGAAAGAGAGACATTTCATTTATTGGACATCTATTGAATGCCAGACATTGCTAGGATCTTAACATATCTTCGTAACAACCCGGTAAGGTAAGAATGATTATCTTCATTACATATGGGGAAATTGAAACTATCTTTCATGTCCAAGATCATAAAACCTGAGGCCAAATTTGACCCAGTAATATCGGCATTTCAAAAACCATGCTTTTCCCATGAGATTCTCTAAGTTCCCTTTACACTCAAGTTTGCAGGATTCTGGGAACATCAGTTAATTCTTATCTGTCCAAAATTGAAATCAGGGAAGTCTTGGTTTCTGACTTCATACCCTGCCTGGTTATATATTCTGTATACACATTAAATATATTCCTATAGAATATAAGTAGTACTTATAAATATCTTTCCAATAAAAGTGAGGCCATGTATTTCTGAGTGATAAGACCCTGCTTCCGGCAGTGATATAAACCAGCAGGCTGAAGGCTAAACAACTTTAGCCAGCCCAGAGATTCAATAAGTTAAAATACGTTTTGGAAGGCAGCTTTAGGCCAGACATGTTTTTTCCTTGGCAATTATATGGCGACACCTTATTCAACACAGGCAGCCCGGCTACAGAGTATGAATTTCTGTTTAAAGGGGCAGCAACAAGTCATGCAGGCAAGAGTCTGAGCTGAATTTAAGCTTGAGAACTAGTTAGGTAACCAGGGTGTTTTTTTGTTGTTTGTTTTTGTGATTTTTTGTTTGGTTTTATTATTTGGAAATATCTAGCAACAAAAAAATATCTCTAACATCCTCATTCCTCTTCCTGAAATACCCCTCCCTCTTTTTTTTTTTAAAGATTTTTTTTATTGGGGGAATTGGGGGAATGGGAACAGTGCTGGGGAATTGGGGGAAGGGGAACAGACAAGTTGCTGTCATCTTGTTCTTCAATCTAGTTGTGGAGGATGTTGCTTCACTGGCCCAAGTTGGCACCATCATTGCACTCTTCCCGGGTGAGGCAGATCAGTCGNGTTAACATCTTAATGTTTTGCAGGCTTAATATATCAGAAGCTTATTGATTTAGTCTCTTTCCCACCCACTCCGCCTACCATTCCTTCTGACTATCTCCCAACAAAACAACATACAAGGGGAGTCCTGACAAATCAAGGCAATGCTTGATGTCAGCCTCCCTACCAGGGTGGCAGGGAGCTAGGTCAGTGGATAAAGTGACAATAATAATATTTATGTTGTATTTTGTAGTTTTCAAAATGCTTCTACCCAATCCATCTCACTGTAATAACAAGCCTGTAAGGAAAATACAAGTATTATTTTTAACTACTGTTTTACAGATGAGGACACACACACACACACACACACACACACACACACACACACACGAAGAGCACAGAGGCAGCTGTGGAGTGCTGGAAGAAGGCTGGACTGAGCCAGAGCTGGATTCCAGCACCATCTCTGCAGATGACGTCAGTGTGTGACCTAGGATGCATCATCGCTCTCTCCAAGCCCAAGCCTGACCCTGTGGAATGGGGTTGGTTGTGTTCGTGAGGGTCGCATGTAGTAATGGAATGTGCCCAACATCAGCTTAACTAAAGGATATTCAAATCCTAGGGCTTCATCAGTGTCACAATCAGCCCGATCAGCGGGCAGTGGAGACAGGTCACTGGAACAAGCCTGATGCCGTTGGACCTGCCTCAGTGTTCCTTTTTAAGACCATATTTAAAATGTTTCATAACCATTGCTCTTGACTGGCTGGGCAGCAGGGGTATCTTTGTCATCCAGAGCCTTCTATCCACCTACTGGTCACAGTTGGTGGACACTTGGCCTAGCCATCAGACCCTTTGTCCTGAGAATTTGAAGTTGGGTCCCTCTGGTTCTAATCAAGCTGAGAATGGTTGGAAGGGGCTAGAATGGCACATTCTTCCACGTGAAGGAGTNAGCCCAGCTCCAGGTTGAGCTGTTGTTCAGCATCTTAGCTGTGGAGGGCAGTGTCACTGGCCCTCATATGTGGGATCCGAACTGGGGCCTTCTGGTGTCCCAAGCGAGTTCTTAACCATCGCGCCACTTGGCCGGCCCACCCCTCCCTCTTTTAACTTTTCATTTGAAAACTTCCTAGAGGGCAGTGGTTTTTTAACTGGGGGAGATTTTGCCCCAGGAAACATGTGGAAATATCTGGAGACATTTTTGACTGTCCCAATATAGGGAGAGGTGGAGGGCATCTAGCAGATAGAGGCCAGGGACCCTGCTAACATCCTACAACACACAGGATAGCCATCACAACAGAGAATTATCAATCCAAAATGTCAGTCCTGAGGTTGAGAAATGCTGCTATCAGGATTTCCCTGATTTTCAAACAAAATTAAATCCACTTGCTATATGTTTTCATAGCAACTTAAACGCTTGTTTCATAGCAGTCCTCACATTTGACTGTGATATATCAAGTTGTGTGATTATTCATCTACTACCTTTCTCCCCTACTCAACTGACAACTCTGTGGGGGTGGGGACAGCATCTGTTTTCCTTCTCATTGTATCCAGGCAGCTGGCACAGTACCTAGAGCACATGGTAGGCAATCGATAAGGAGTTGATGAATGAACCAATGCCCAATGAAAGGCGCAATGCAATTAATTGGTGGGTTGTGCCTCTGAAATTATCCACGTCTCCACTACTTCAGTTGGAAAAATGAATGGAAAATACAAATGGGTTGACTAAGTGACTGATTAACCAAAAAAGTATAAACTAGAAAACATTTTTCACCCATGGTACTAAAATGAACCAAAGCCAGTTTCCAAGTTGATCACTCTTGAGCCCTCACTCCTGGTGTTTGCACCCATGTGCAGTGCCCTCCCACCTCCAAGGCTAGGTCATAAAATATACTGTGACCCTCCCTCTTGCCTGCACCACTCGCTCTGGTGGAGGCCATCTGCCATGCTGTGTCAAGGGGGCCATATTGGGAGGAACTGAGGTCTCCTGAGTCATGGGAGTGCACCATCTTGGAAACAGACCCTCCAGCCTCAGTCAAGCCTTCAGAGGGGGCAGCCCCAGCTGCCATCTGACTGCAACCTCACGACACCCTGACCAGAACCACTCAGCTCAGTCGCTTTCAGATTCCTGAACCTCATAAACAGTATAAGATAATAGACTGCTTGTTGTTTCACATTGGGTAAAAAAAATTAACCAAGAGCAGGGGCTGTCTCAAGTACAGAGCAGCAAATTGCCTTGTAGGAGTAAGAAATTGTGTTGCAGAGTCAGGTCTGAGTGTGAAAACTTATTTAAATTTACTCCTGCATTATAATTAGTCCTAAGCAACTACTTAACTCTTTCTACTGCTTTTAAAATAAGAACAAGACCCACTTTTAAGGGTCACAGTTAGAAATAAATTGAACAATATGTAGTGGGGTATCTTATGGATAAATTAAGAGGTATTTGGGTTTTGGGGAGGAAAAAGAGAAAGGGGTTACTATGAACACTCTAAAATAAGAATTAAAAGTAATTGTCCTTATCCATAGGAGTTCTGAGCTCCCTCGACACAGGGGAGAATTGTAAGTTTCTATTTAATACCCCTTAACTACACTTCACAGAGAGGAAGGAGACTTTTTTGCTGCAGAAGGAACAGGGTAGGTGTGTGGCTTGACCCTGAACACAAGTGTCGACATCCAGGAGGCTGGAGCAAGATTATCTGAGTGCAAAGACACAGACATGATCTAATGTTAGGATGGAGAAATTTTGAACTCCAAGCTCAGCAGTCTCAGGAATCAGATCCCTGGTCAATCTCCTGACTGCTGAGCTTGGTGAGGTTGGCATGGATACCACCAGCAAAAATTTCAGGGCACCTTGGGCCTGGTCACCTCACATCTCAGAGACCACCCAGAGAGACCAAAGACCAGTGGCCATGTTGAACTTTCCTGGAGTAAATGGTTCGGCCTCCAGTTCTTTTAAGATTCTAAAGGATGGGAGGAGGGGAATGCAAAGACGATTGGGGGTAGATGAGCTGCCAGTCACACTGATGGAAGTCGAGATATTTTGTTCGATTCAGGAAAATAGAAGAAACCTGATATATCTTGTTCCTGGCTATGACTGAGCAAGTGATGCACGTTGAAAACAGATTTAAATGCTCTGTCACACAATTAAATGTCATCAGATTTCTTTTTCTTTAAGATGCTGAGCAGAAACATGTTAATCATTGATGGTACAGTCTAGGCTCTCCTCAATAGAAGAGCTTCTAATTGTCTGACGTCCTACATGCGTCAACAACGGAGTGCCTAGAGCTTTCCTGGGCTACTTCTCTTCGTGTTAGGGTGGGGCGCACTGCCCTCACCACCGTGCTATGTTCTGCTCTGCCCACCTGCCCCATGCCCTCTCTTGCTTCCCTGCAGCTCTCAAGTGGTTCTATCCCACTCTGACACCTGGTACCACCTCACCACCCTTATGGTTAATTTGTTTCCAACAGTCTCTACATGTTCCCGCATGTCTTGCTTCCATTTTAGCTAATTTCAAGAGACAATCCAACTTAAGCTCATTCACTTCTAACACAGACAAACATTTTTTGCCCCTCCCTTTTCTTTGCATGAAATCTTTGTTCCCGCCCTCAGTTCTAGCTGTGAGTCAACTCAGGACCTGAAAGGTTAAGAGGGCTATTAGCATATATCAAGAAAAGCGTGGAGGGCTGGCTGAGTGGCTCAGCTGGTTAAGAGCTCACTCAAGAGTGTGAGCTCTGAGCAACAGGGTCACCAGTTTGATTCCTGGCCCAAGCTGAGCTGCAGGTGAGCCAACCGGTGGCAGGATGGCTCAGCTAAAAAAAAACAAAATTGACATTTTCTTCTGGTGAAAGGTGTTTACTTTAAAAATCTTTCTTCTGATTCTCAAAAAAAATCATTTTATTTTTCTTACCTTAATAGTTACCTTTTAAAAAAATAACTGCCATTTTGCAGTGACCCACAGTTCACTTGGCATAGGAGGAAGTGAAGGGCTATGGAGTCAAACAGAGCTGGGTTTGGTTTCTAAAAAAGACTACAGCATAATCATAGCTGCTTCGTTCTCTCCATCCCCCCAGAGATTCGGGGCTTCACAATATATAACAATGGGCCATGGAACTTTGGAGGGCGTAGCGTCCATTTGCAAGAACTTTGAAGAACTTTCATGAGGGGGGATGTAGATGGAACAGGACTGAAAGGGATGCAGGTGGCAAACTCTGTAAAGTCAGTTCTGTTAGAAAACTTGTTTTGAAAACGCAAACTTGTATGCTAGGGAATAACTTGAGCAGAACCCAAGTGTTGGATTATGTGTCATTTTGTACAAAAGAAACATGAGGTGATGCAGAAAACTGCACCCAGATGAGCCAAATCATGTAGGAATACACAGAATGCATGTACACACACCTCAAACGTCTGCCCGCTCCCTCCGCTCACTGCATGTTCAGCCACATCTGGCGTTGCAACGTTCCCTCTGATTTTAGACAACCTTCCGTTCGCCATGTCACAATAGCTCACAAACGTCAACCTGACGCCCACTTCCACATGCCAACATCGTCTTTTTCAAGGGCAAGTGTCATATGTGTGGTAGTACTTGTAATTCATAACAGTTCACCATGTATAAAACTGCGCTACTGTTTTTACTAGGCTCCTATTTCTTTGTTATTAATAAAGTTTTGGAGCATTATGTCCTTAACCCCAATTTTCCTGTATCCCCTGTGGGTTTTATAGTTGAATTTTGCATCGCATGGCGATTTTTAAGAATGCATAAGTCCAGTTATATCAGGACTGACTGTATTCCCAAGTGCCAGGTAAGTGAAGGGAGGCAGATATCAACAGAATCCCACAGGAAGAGTCAGGGAAGACTGTGGCTGTGAACACAACCTTCGGGGTGCCCAGTGGAGCAGGATGCCCCCCAATGAATAAGCGGAAGGGTAAGAAGGTACCAAGCCTACGGAGATGTTATAAGTCGTTTTAAGAAAAAAATTAAATTAGTCAAAGTTGGAATGAGGACAGAAAAAATGGGTACGAGGCTGGTAGAAAATTTGATAGTATACCTTCAAAAACCATAAAGATGTATATTAATATCTTCTTGGCAGAAGACACACTTGACTATGTAATACCCATCTCCTTCTCTCCCCTCTCTTCTTCCATTCTGGCAAAGACTGATTTGGTTGGGTATCTGCCCTTCTCTATTAAGGCCATAATTCAGCAAAGGGAACCTTAGCTCTATCTCAGGGATGAGCACTGAATAATCTCAGCCAATCTTGACAACTCTATTTTCTTCATGAGTGCTTGGTGTATGGTGGGCATGTGACCAAGTTCTGGTCAATGAGATTTGTGAAGTTCACGTTGAGTCTCTGGAAACATTTGCTCACTTGTAAAAAGAGACCCTTAGGAAGGGATATTGTCATGTCCACATGTGATTTGTGACATCGTGGTGGCTATTTTCCGACTTTGAGGGCAGTGTGCTTGAGGGACAAAGCTAGCAAACGTGAGTTGAAAGAGCAGAAATCTCAATGATGATGTTTTTAAAATGATGAATCAAGCAATTCAAAAGATATCAGAGGATGTCTTATATGATGTAATATATTTTCCATATTGTTTAAGACATTTTGAATTGACCTGTTTGTTACTTATAGCCAAAGGTATTCTGATTATTATCCTGTTCATTTACTATTTAAAAAAAAAACACTGAAAATACAAATAAATGTTGATATAGAGGATAATTCATTGAACCACTATTCATAATAATGAATAACTAGAAAAACTAAATATCCAATATTAGGCAATTGGCTAAATAGGTTGAGTCTATTTTATAGTATCCTCTGAAACCATTAGAATTATGATATAAATGTATTGATAGTGGAAAACGTTCTTGTCTCTTTTTCCTTCATTTAAATCACTTGTCAAAACATTAACTCGGATGAAGTCCAACTTCTCACCTGCTCTGAGTCTGCTGAACAACTTGAGAAAAACACTGAAACGTGCTAGCTGGTCTCATTATAACTCCTGTCCACTGACTTCAAGTGATCCCTTAGTATCGAGTTGTCAGAAAAGTCATGACGCATGTTTGCGACAGATGGAGCTAGTTCATTCTTGGAGGTACTAGAGTCATTGGCATCTATGTTATTGCTCTGTTATTTGACAGCTGACAGTTCTAGCTTCATTCTGAAAAGAAATTGAACTATTTGGTTGATTTTGGGGATTTTACAACTAGTTGAAGATGGAAGACCAAACTGCATTTTTGCCATATTTTACTGTTTTACTTCCATAAAGGGAAGAACGCTCGTCAAGATTGTGAAAAGCTGCATAAAGTTTACAGTGACAATGCTCTACAAGAATGTCAGTGCCAAGGATGGTGCACAAAATTCCGTGCTGGTGATTTTGATCTCAACGACGCTCCTTAGTCAGGGGGGCCCACCGAGGTTGAGGATGACAAAATAAAGGCATTGATCGAGTCAAACCCACATTACATGACACGAGAGATTGCAGAAACATTGAACACCCATCGTTCAAGTGTTCACAACCACCTGAAGAAGCTGGGATACACAAGCAAGCTCGATATTTGGGTCCCTCATGAACTCAAAGACATTCATTTGATGACGCGTATAAACATCTGCAATATGCTCATTAAACGTGGGGAAAACGATCCTTTTTGAAGTGACTGATAACCGGTGATGAGAAGTGGATTGTTTACAACAATGTGGTGCGCAAATGGTCTTGGTCCCGATGTGATGATTCGCCTCAAACAACATCGAAAGCAGACATTCATCAGAGGAAGGTTATGCTCTCAGTGTGGTGGGATTTTAAAGGTGTTGTGTTTTTCGAGCTTCTACCAAGGAACCAAACAATCAGTTTGAATGTGTACTGTCGGCAATTGGACAGTTTGAATGAATCCATCATCCAGAAAAGTCCAGAGCTTGTTAATTGTAAAGGAATTGTGTTCCATCGTGACAACACAAGACCACACACAAGTTTGATCACCCGCCAAAAATTATTGGAGCTTGGATGGGATGTGTTGCTACACCCATCGTACTTGCCTGACCTTGCGCCATCAGACTTCCACTTGTTTCGCTTTCTTCAAAACTCCTTGTGTGGCATAACATTCAATTCAGATGAGGCTGTAAATCAGCACCTTGTTCAGTTTTTCACAAATAAAGACAGGTCCTTCTATGAATGAGGAATTATGAAGCTCACTAAAAGATGGCAAAAGATTATCAAACAAAATGGGCAATATATTATTGCTTGATCTTTGTTCTTTATATAAATAAATGGCCTTTGAAAAACAGACAAAATACGTCATGACTTTTCCGACAACCCAATATTTCCTGGCAACCCTTTGACATTTCCTATTCCAGTCGCTTTCTTAGGTTCCCAAACCATTTTCTACTTTATAGTCTCCTCAAACCTCCAACACCTCCACTCACTCCTCATTCTTAACTGATAACCCTGCTTCCTATTTCCTAGAGAAAATATTGGGTCATTGGAAAAATCATGACATATATTGTTTATGTTTTTCAAAGGTCATTTATTTATATAAAGAACACAGATCAACCAATGATATATTGCCCATTTTGTTTGATAACCTTTTGCCATCTTTCAGTGAGCTTCTTAATTCCTCGTTCATAGAAGGACCTGTCTTTATTTGTGAGAAACTGAACAAGTGCTGATTTACAGCCTCATCTGAATTGAATGTTATGCCACACAAGGAGTTTTGAAGAGAGCTAAACAAGTGGAAGTCTGATGGCACAAATTCATGTGAGTATGGTGGGTGTGGCAACACATCCCATCCAAGCTCCAATAATTTTTGGCGGGTGATCAAACTTGTGTGTGGTCTTGTGTTGGAACACGATGGAACACAACTCCTTTACAATTAACAAGCTCTGGACTTTTCTGGATGATGGATTCATTCAAACTGTCCAATTGCCGACAGTACACATTCAAACTGATTGTTTGGTTCCTTGGTAGAAGCTCGAAAAACACAACACCTTTAAAATCCCACCACATTGAGAGCATAACCTTCCTCTGATGAATGTCTGCTTTCTATGTTGTTTGAGGCGAATCATCACGTCTGGACCAAGACCATTTGTGCACCACATTGTTGTAAACAATCCACTTCAAATTGCCAGTTATCAGTCACTTCAAAAAAGGATCGTTTTCCCCACGTTTAATGAGCATATTGCAGATGTTTATACGCGTCATCAAATGAATGTCTTTGAGTTCATGAGGAACCCAAATATCGAGCTTGCTTGTGTATCCCAGCTTCTTCAGGTGGTTGTGAACACTTGAACGATGGGTGTTCAATGTTTCTGCAATCTCTCGTGTCATGTAATGTGGGTTTGACTCGATCAATGCCTTTATTTTGTCATCCTCAACCTCGGTGGGCCCCCCTGACTAAGGAGCGTCGTTGAGATCAAAATCACCAGCACGGAATTTTGTGCACCATCCTTGGCACTGACATTCTTGTAGAGCATTTTCACTGTAAACTTTATGCAGCTTTTCACAAGCTTGACGAGCGTTCTTCCCTTTAAGGAAGTAAAACAGTAAAATATGGCAAAAATGCAGTTTGGTCTTCCATCTTCAACTTGTGAAATCTCCAAAACTCAACCAAATCACTCAGTTTTTTTTAGAATGAAGCTAGAACTGTCAGCTGTCAAATAACAGAGCAATAACATAGATGTGAATGACTCTAGACTTCCAAAAATGAACTAGTGTCATCTGTTGCAAACATGCGTCATGATTTTTTCGACAACCCAATAGGCGTTCCATGGCTCTTACCGTGGCATATGTCAACTGCCTCATCTGCACACACTCTGCCTCCTCTCCCATTTGGATGAACATCTATGCCATTTGCAAGGCCATCTCCATATGTGTGTAAGACTCTGTGTCCTCTCAGTTGCAAACGACATTCCAACAGCAGTGTCCACCCCTTCAGGATTAATTTCCCCCTTTCCATTGGATCTTTTTCATCACCTCTAACATTTCTCCCATTTTAAAAAAATACACAGAACTCTCTCCTTTGACCAGAGAGCAGCTCCAGCTACCATCTCATGTGTCTGTCCCCCTTTGCACTCATTCTATCCCAGTATTCCTCTCCTCCTGTTCTCCCAGGGACCCCCTGTAAACAGATTTCAGTGTCCACCATCCCACAGAAACTTCTCATATTAAGTCACCAATGACCTCCAGGTTGCTGAATCCAATGGCCAAGTCTTAGCCCTCATTTTACCTGAACCATGAACAGCCTTTCACACCATTCATCACTCTCTCCTTGAAATACTTTTTACACTTGGCTTCCTGGACCCTGATTGCTGTTGGATCTCCCATCTCATTGGCTGATGCTTCTCAGTCTCATTTTATTATTCTGCCTCAAATTTTCCACCTCCAAAATCCAACTATCCCAAAGCTCAGGCCCAAGGTCTCTTTATTTTATCTACAGAAACACCCTATGATCTCCTCCAGTGTCACAGCTGTGAATTCCTTCTATAGGCTGACTCCCCCATGAACATTTGCACCCTGGACTTCCCTGAACTTCAGACTGGTACAGCCAACTGCCTACTTGACACATTACCCAAACTATCTAACATGAATATGAAACTTAACAAGTCTCACATCTACACCCAGATCTTTTCCCTGAAAACTGCTCCTTCCGCTGTGTTTCCCGTCTCAATTCATGGTGACGCCACCCTTTTGTTTATTCAGTTGAAGACATTTGGACTCATATCTGATTCCTTTTTTCTTGCAGACCCCAAACCTAACTTGTTACCAGGTTCTACTGGCTTTACCTTCGAAATAGATCTGGAATTCTACCACTTGCCATCACTTCACTCCACGTTGGTCTAATAAGACACCATCATCTTTTACCTACATTATTGTAACTGTCTCCTCGTCAGTGTACCTACCTCTACCCTTGTTCTTCCTCAGTCTATTCTCAGCAAAGCAGACCAAGTGGTCCTTTTCAAGAAGTCAAATCTTTTCTTCCACTCTTTACCTCACTCACCTGTCCCAACTGTACTAGGTTTATTATTCTTGGAACATATCAGGCATGCCCCCCTAAAAGACCCTTTGTACTTGCTGTTAATCTACCTGGAATAGTGTCTGTCCTTCAGATGGACATTTGCCTTCCATCTGGTCTCTGCTCCAAGACCATCTTTGAAGCCAGGCCTTCCCTTATCACATTTAAAATAACAAAGTCCTCCCACACAGACACCTAATATATCTGATGCTCTTAGCCTGCCCTATTTTTTTTCTATAGCTTTACTACAATCTAGCATACTATAACTTTAATTGACTATTGGTTATGTGCCTCTCTCCACTAGGACATAAGTGCCACAGAGCAGGAATTCTGGGTTTGTTTGTTTGTTTTTTTTCACTACTATTTTAGTGCCTAGGACAATGCTGGGCCCATAGTGCATGTTTAAGTATTAGTTGAATGAATGAAACTATATTTTTAATTTAAACAAAAACTGATAGTAAGAAATTATATCTATATGGTTCTGATTTTGTAAAATTAGTTTGTATGAAAGACAATATTGAATGAACACTTTGTACCAACCATTTGTTGAGCACTTTCATATCTCATCAAAATCACTAGTATCTCCATTTTACATAGGGAGAAACTGAGGTTTGGAAAATGTAGTTAAATACTCCGTGTGTTAGGTAACCTGAAAATACCAAGGTAGTGGCACCCAGTTTTATAAAGGCCCATGTTCTGTGGTACA
>NW_017731381.1:2362839-2364699 GCF_001890085.2 Hipposideros armiger
AGCTATAAGTCATTGCCCATTAGCAGTCACGGACAGAAGAGCTTGTCCCTGTAAGCAACAGCAGGGCTGGTCCAAATGTCATGACTGGTGTAGTGTCAGTGCCTTCCAAGGGTATCCAAAGCTATCCTTTTGCAGTAGGAGCTATGGTACCCGCAGACGTCATCACCACATCCCTATGCGTACAGCTTTGACCTTTGGCAGTGATTACGCACCCTAGTGTCAAAGCAGGGGAGGAAAAAAATGGCAGTGCCAACCAAGAAGTCTGGGTAGCAGGTACACAAACAGCACCTGAGGGGCTTTCAAAATATGTATATGTTCCTGGAGCCCAGTAAGTATTCTGATTTTAATGGGATGGGTCTGAAGTTGAACCAATGAATCTTTCAATAAATCCTTCCCAGGTAACCTGGATTTTGGTATCTCTGGACTAAACACAGGCTATCCTGTAGGCTCAGACTAGTCTTTGGGGAATATTGGAGAGAAATTGCTTTTCCCCTAGCTCTTGGGTGTGCAGCCAGATTACTCTGACATTGTTGCTGTGACGTGGGAAACATGTATTTACTGACTCATTTTGCACAAGGACTGCAACAATATGGGTTAAATACATTTCTGTAGGTTCTAGCCACTATGCACATCACTTTTCACCCGAAAAATGTCATGTGTTTTTCGAGTATCTGTCTTATAAAATGACTTTGGCAACATCACCTTTTGCAAATTGAAGGTGGCCTGTAACTTGGTTGCCTTAGCAACAAATTAGATTCAGCATTAACATTTGAATCCAGATGGTCATTCCAGGAAGACAAGAAATAGCCTCAGTCCACTTTGGAATGCACCCATCTGTACTGTCCACATCAAAATCTGACGTGGTCCTAAGAAATCCCACGTTGTCTTTTACCTGATTCAGAGTAATGCACATTTCCAAGTCTGGGTTATATATATTTCCCTCTTAATTACAGAGACAGCAATAGAGAGTAAAACCACCATTGACTTTGAAGTAAACCTCTTCTAGTGTCTGATTCAGGGCCATCATTGTTAGAATCGTACGGGGCTCCCACATGGCTTCTTTTCGTCTACAGAACAACGACTCTTGATGGGCACTGTTGATTGGTTCATTTATTCAAATATTTTTCTTTGTGATAACACATCTTTTGCCAGGCCTCGTGCTAGGTCCTGGGTATACAAGTGTGGCTATTATAATTTCTGCCCTCAAGGAGCTCAAGTCTGGAGCGGAAATGATATTTAAATCACTGTTGTGTGTTGTGAGAAGGGGCAACATAAGGATGTTTGCAAAAGTGGGGGAACCCAGGGGAGCCCAGGTGAGGATGGGACCATCCCTCTCCGAGTGGGTCAGGAAAGATACCCTCAAGGAGCCATAACTAGCTGGATAAGGAAGTCTGTAAAGTACCGAGCGAGTATGAAGGAGCATCTTTGCAGAAAGAACTGCTTTTATAAAGGCCGGAAGCAGAAGCTCACAGTGCATTCAGGGCACGCCAGGAGCTCTGACATGTTCAGGCACGAAAGAGAAAGGAAGGCCCTGCTTGGGCTTTAGAGAGTGGTAACTATGGAGGGGGTCTGAGCGGGTCGAGCAACACGACCGAATGCACAGCCAAGAAGGTTTACAGCAACTTTGAGGATGAATTAAAGGAAGACAACAAACCAAGATGGGGTTGTTTCTGTAGTGGGGGCCACGCGTGATTGGGTGTCTCACTGATGAGGCTATACTGAGGGAATGGATATTTGGTGGCTGGTTGGATGCGGGGTTTGAGAAAGAGGGTGTCTCCACACGCCTCCAGGTTTCTGACTTGTGGGTGGTGGGTCTACTTTTTACTAGGACAGAAATACAGAAGCAGAAGCAGTTTTGAT
>NW_017731381.1:2365023-2366371 GCF_001890085.2 Hipposideros armiger
GAGAGAGAGAGAGAGAGAGAGAGAGAGAGAGAGAAAGAGAGAGGGCAAATTGTAAAAAAAAAAATGTTTGCATACATGAAAGGGCCATTCCTTAATAAAACAATAGATAAATAGAAATAGCCAGCAAACATGCACAAACCTGATTAACCTCATGGTTAGTAAAATGGAAGAAAATTAAAATAGTGCAATATTCTTCCTTTTTCATTATACTGACAAAAAAATACTTAAGCCATAATACCCACAATTTCCTAACAAAATGATCATTTATGTGTGGGAAGACTTATGTGCAAGAATTTCCATCACAGAATTGATTATGACAGTGAAAAAATATCCAGTAACAATAGCTGGTTAAATAAATTATGCACATCTTAGAGACAGAGTATTATATAATCATTAGACTGACGTAAAAGATTATTTATGAGATATGAAAATGATGGGTGCATTATTACATGAAAAACTGCAGGCTACAAAATAGCATGTTCAGTGGAATTCAAATTGTGCATCAACAAGAACAAAAACAATTTGTATATTAAAATTCTGGAAGGATGTAAGTTTTAATAACAATTACCTCTGCACAGAGATATTACATGTGATCATTTTCAATGTAACACATACGCATTTTTTGTATAAAAACACAGTGCTGAATCAGATGTCTTATCAGTACCCCAATATTTAGTCACTGAAAACATCGATGATTTATTATTCATCATAGTTCTGCGAGTTACCAACCTGGACAGTTTTTCTGATGGACTAACTTGGGATTGCTCATATGGCTACAGTCAGTTACCGGAAGGCTCAGCGGGGTCTGGAGGTTCCAAGATGGCCTCACTGACATGTCTGGAAGTTTGACATGTCTGACTATTGATTAGGACACTTTGGTTCTCATTTGATTTATCATTTTCCAGAAGACCAAATTGAGCTTCTTCATAGAATGGTGGCCTCAGGGGCCAAGGGGGTAAGAATGGACATTTCAAGTAAAGTCCTTTGAAGACCTAGCTTTCAGACCTGCTTATCATCACTTCTACCATATTCGAGAGGTCAAGTCGATACACAAGGTCAGCACTGATTTCAGGGAGTGGAGAAACTCAGGTCTACTTCTTGCTGTTCCCAGTGTGGCAATGCCACCTTACAAAGGGACATGGGTGCAGGGAGGTGTGATTCACTGGGAATCATTATCACAACACTAAGCAATCTCAGAGATGAACTATAACAAATGACTCGATTTTCTCCAAACTCGATGGGCCTTCTCAGGACCCCCTCTTGAACCCAATTTAGGCTCATCTTTGGATTTAGCTGTCTGGAGCTTTCTGGGGACTGGTGAGGTGCTTCATCATGCACCAAAAGCAAA
>NW_017731381.1:2369808-2378304 GCF_001890085.2 Hipposideros armiger
TGTGTGTGTGTGTGTGTGTGTGTGTGTATGTGTGTGTGTGATTTGTTTTATTGTACAAACGTCTTAAGTGATGTCTTGGGACACGATGACCCTATTCAGTGACTGGATCCATAAACAAAGCCCTACAGAAAAGCATCTGAAGCTAGGGACCTATCTGTCTCAGCCCCCTCACCGCCATTCCCTTGCCCCCACCTTATTCGCTCACAGTACCGATGGCGTTAACCTTCTGGCCTGGCCACATTCAAACCAGCCTGTTTGGGACAGGTGACATCTTCTCAGAATTGAGGGTGTCGGGAGCTACCCTGATTCATTTGTACCTAGGGAAACACTGGGCTTTTTTGTCTCCTTTGTATGAGAGTCCACCTTCTTACCCTTCTATGCCCTCTGGGCTTTTGCCTTAGATTCCAAAAAAGAACTCAGTTTGGAACCTTATCCTGATCATCAGATCAACAGGAGGAGCCCTGGGCTCCGCTGAGCCTCTTCTCGCACATCTAAGTTCAATGCTATTTTCCACCTGAGGACAAGACGTGGTAGAGGCTAGCGAGACGTTCACCAGACTCCGTTCTTCTCCCGGCCCCGCAGCTAGACAACGTTACAAACTTAGCTGTGACAATGCCTGAGTTCTGGCAATGGAAATGGGTAGACGTGAGGTGTGTCAGTTCTCAGCCTCGCTCATAAAACCCCACGTGGAATCCATTCCTTTCTCTGTCCCCTTGTGTGTCAGCCAGATCCTACAGATGATTTGAATGCCCTAGGGGATGATGAAGACACCAAAGAGAAAGAACCTGGGTTCCTGAACGACTGAGTGAAGAAGATTTCACACCCACACGCTCTTCAAAATTCATGCACTTGTCCTTCTTAGGACAAGAAATATATATATATATATATATATATATATATATATGTCATTATTTTCATTTTTCACCTATATCAGATCATCTATTCTTGTGCTTTCATATAGAAGCAACTTGAGCCATTTGATTACAGAGTGCTTGGAGGCTACGGTACAGTAGAAAGAGCCCAGATCTACCAAATTCACTTTGTGACTTTGAACAGGTCCCCTTCTCCTTTCTTGGCCTTGGTTTCCCCATCAGTAAAACCAGGAGATTATTCTAAATCACACATAAGAAATTATCTGGACCTAGCATTTTATTCATTTGAAAAGTTACAAGTGACACAAACACTTCAAATGTAAAGGTTTGAAAAAAAAAATTGAAATTGACACCTTGAAAAATATAAGGTATAACAGTTATAAACGACACAGAAGTCAAGCAAAAAATTCCTGAAAACTTAAACAGATTGTGATAAACACAACTGAAGTATGATATTTTAATAGATTTTTTTTCAGAATTGGACAAATAAAATATAAAAGTATACATGCACATACATATTAATTAATAAAATCATATATATGCACATATATGTATATACACATGCAAACATAAATATATCATGTGGCATACTTATGCACTTAAAGAACTTGAAGTCCTTTGAATGTACATTCTTATGTCCTTGAGATATATATATATATATATATATATATATATATATATATATATAAAATTTGGCTAAAAAGAAAACCATAATAAATTATATTAAAGGAGCAATTTTTAAATTTCTAATCATAGTCTCATCCAATTAAAATGAAAATCTTAATTTCTTAGAAGTTAAGTAACTTTATGTTAAATACCCAGACCCTAGATCAAACAGGAGATATCAAATGGAAATTATAAATTATCTAGAAAGTAATGAATGAGAGCGAGAGTGAGAGTGAGAGAGAGAGAGAGAGGCTATTTCATAACAAATCATATAGCAGCAGCTAAAGCTATACTCAGCGTAAAGTGACCTAATAATTTCAACTTTACAAACTAGAAGAAAGTAACAAAATAAACTAAAAGAAATTAGGAGAATATGAGGGCTGAAAATAATACCACAAAAAAAGAAAAAAGTATAAATACAACATAACACTGGTTCTTTGAAAAACATGCACATTTGGTGAAGCAAATAAAGGTAAAGAAAGTATAATATAAAATACTAGAAAAAAGAAAGGTTATGTAACCATAAAGAGACTAAATGCATTTATAATTTTAAAGAGATTACTATGTATAACTCTATAGCAATACATTTTAAAATCTAGGGAGTAATGATATTTCTACGAAAAAAAAATTAAATTCAATCAAAGAATAGAAAACCATGGAAGAGTTTAAGAAAGTTACTTAAACATCTGTTAGAAAAATCATACCAGGTCTAGATCCCTTTACCAGCAGATTTTTAAAAAACTCTAGCCTTTGAAAAAAGATAATGCCAGTGATAGTTAACTTATTTCAGTCCACATAAAAATAAAGAAAACTCCCCGTTCTTATTTTTTATCAAACATAATCTTAATGCCAAAACAGGGTACAAACGATGCAAAAAATAAAACCAGTGATCCACTTGCTTATGAATACAGATGGAAAATTTGCTTATGAATACAAATGGAATCAATCAATGCATCAAAAGGATAAACCATGACTAAACAAGAGTTATTCCAAGGGTGGTTCATCACCAGCAAATGTATCAAGACAATGTATTATAACCAGAAATTAATGGGAAAAGCCATATGGTTAAATCAATAGATGCAGAAGAGACATCTGTTATTGGGGAACCTGGTATTTGTTTTCTTTTCTTCTGGTAACTGAAACCCAAGCTTTCCTCTGGGGATGCACCTGCTCCTCTCCTCTCAGCCAATGAGTATTGGATGGGGCTCTACCCAGCTCAAGGGTGGAGCTTGTACTCCACATCAGAGCCAATCAGCACGTTGCATGACCCTGGTTATAACGATTCTCTGATTCAGGAGCAAATCTATGTTCCTCCCAAAGCCAGTGAGATGAAATAAGATATTTTCTGGAATCCTAAGAACACCTATCACCTCTGCCATTCCTGGATTTGAAGCTAATGGCTAAGTTTTAGAGTTGCTGCAGCCTACTGCGTGGCCACAGGGGGAGATTCTATAAGAGCTACCAGATCATGGTGACACAGTTTGGGCCTTTATATCAAGCTGGCCTCAAGTCAGCTGTATCCTGAGCATTCTCAGTTACAAAAGCCAATGTGTTCACTTTTTGCTTAAGCAAATTTGAGTTAAAGCTTCCTGGCACTTGTCACAGAGGGAGTCTTCATTGATATATGTCCAGATACATTTGATAAAATCTAGAAGACATCCTAACGAAAACTTTAACTGAAATAGGAATTGATGGGCACTACTTAAAATATCACAAAGGCTCTTTAAAAACCTCAGTAAACCTCATGTTAAAGGGTAAAATACTGAAGCCATTTCCTTTAAAATCAAGACTAAGACAAACATGCTCACCATTCCCATTTCTATTTAATATTGTTTTGATGGTATAACTCAATGCACTTAATCAAGAAATGCAATATTCAGGAAAAATGCTGTAAAAGAAAGAACAAAATTGAATCTGTCTGCAGAAGATGTCACAGTAAACTTAGAAAGCTTGAGAGACTATTTTAAAAATGGTTGTAATTTATACAGGAGTTGCTAATTTGGCTAGACCTGCTCTAAATACATAAAAATCAATGACAATAAATCCCAGTCATAAAAGGGACTAAAATAATGAGACAAGTACGAATACATATGACATGAATGATTCTGGACTTATATTTTTAAAAAGCAAATAAACATGATACTTTACTGAAGATATAAAAGCATGTTCTGAACAAATTGAAAGAAATACTGTATGTATGAATGAGAAAACTCAATAGGGTAAATATGTCAGTGCTTCCACAAACAATAGGTTAATGGAATATAATTTCATTCAGAATCTTTATGACTTTAATTCATAAAATTAATTACCAAATTATTTTAAAGTTTATGGGGAAGACTATATGTCTAAGAAACCAAGAGACAGAGACTAGAAAGGCAAAAGGAAAAAAGTCAGTAAAGTTAAAAACTGGTTTTTTTTAAAGATGAACAAAATTGACAAACTTTTAGCTAGACAAAGCAAGAAAACAAGAGAAGACTCAAATAAAATTAGAAATAAAAAAGGAAATATTAAATCCATTAATGATAAAAACTGTCAATAAAATGGGTGTAGAAGGACAGTACCTCAACATAATCAAGACCATAGATATGACAAAAACCACAGCTAATGTCCTATTCAATAATTAAAAAACTGAAAGTTTTTCCTCTAAGATCAGAAACAAGACAAGGATGCCCACTCTTAATACTTTCATTCAACAAAATATTGGAAATCTTAGCTACAAAAATTAGGTCAGAAAAAATAAATAAAAGTTATCTGAATTGGAAAGGAAGATCTAAAACTGCCACTATTTGCAGATGACATGATTTCATATATGCAAAACCCTAAAGATTCCACCAAAAAACCATTAGAAATAATAAGTGAATACAGTAAAGTTACAGGATACAAAATCAACATACAAAATTCTATTGTGTTTTGATACTCTAACAATGAACTTTCAGGAAAAAAAAATGAAGACTACAATCCCACTTAAAATCACAACAAAAAGAATAAAATAATTAGAAATAAAGTAACAAAGGAGGTGAAAGACGTGTACATTGTAATTAAAAAATGTTGGTAAAAGAAATCAAAGACACAAAGAAATGGAAAGATATTCCATGCTCATGGTTTGAAAGAATTACCATTGTTAAAACATCCATATTACCTAAAAGAATCTAGACTCAGCGCAATCCCTATCAAAATCCCAATGACATTTTTCACAGAAATAGAACCAAAGAATCCTAAAATTTGCATGGAAACACAAAAGACCCCAAGTAGCCAAAGCAATCCTGAGAAAGAGGAACAAAGCTGGCGGTATCACACTCCCTAAATTCAAACAATACTACAAAGCTATAGTAATCAAAACAGTATGGTACTGAAAGAAAAACAGACACACAGACCAATGGAACAGAACTGAGAGCCCAGAAATAAACCCACATATATATATGGACAACTAATTTACGATAAAGGAGTCAAGAATGTACAATAGAGAAAGGAAAGTTTCTTTAATAAATTGAGTTGGGAAAACTGGATAGCCACATTGCAAAAACATGAAACCAGACCACTATCATAATCACACATAAAAATGAACTCAAAATGGATTAAAGACTTGAGTGTAGGACCTGAGACAATAAAACACATGGAAGCAAATCAAGGCACTAAGCTTCTTGACATCAGTCTTAGTAATGTTTTTGTAAATTTGACTCCAATAGCAAGAGAACAAAAATAAATCAATGGGTCTACATCAAACTAAAAAGGTTCTGCACGGCGAAAACAAAACAAAACAAAACGGCAACCAACCAAACGGGAGAAGATATTTGCAAGTGCTACATCTGATAAAGGGGTTATTATTCAAAATACATAAAGAACTCATACAACTCAACAACAACAACACAATTTAAAAATTATGCTAAGTGAAATAAGCCAGACAGAGAAAGACAAATACTGCATGGTATTAATCTAAAAATGAAACCCAAACCAAAACAAAACAAAAATGAACAATATAAAGGAGGAACCACCATTTCCCTTTATTAAGCTTATAATAAAGTCACCATAAATATAACAGTATGTTATCGCCCCAGAAACATATAATAATTCAGTGGAACAGAATAGGATTTCCAGAATGGATCCATCTTTATATGAGTACACAGTAAGTGACAAAGGTTGCCTTTTAATTCAGTGAAACATATATATGTATGTCATTTGAAGAAACTTGGCTATCATGAAGTTTTCTCAATAAACTTCAGAAAAAAACAAACTGTTCTACTGGCAACAAAATTAGGAATTACATTTAGAGAACCTGCAACATATATCAAGAATGATCTCTCCAAAAAACTAACTCTTCCCTTAGATAGGAAATTGAATCTGTTTTGTTAAACCCAGCCTGAATTTTTTAAAAAGAAAATTATATGCTGCATATACACAGGTGGGTAGAGAGTTAAATTTGCTAATAGGCCAATTTGTCCTGCAATACAATAATGAAATTATAGGAAAAAAGATGATAACTGATAGATCCATTAAATCTAAGTTGCTGTTGTTCTAAAATGTAGTTATAATGAAAAAAAAAAAGAAACAAAAGCAGGAACAATGTTAAATTGAATGTAGTATATATACAAATTGGTAAATTAACAATTCCTGTGTTATAAAAGTACCAATAGGTTAAAAGGCAAAATATTTGAAACGAGAAGCAGCCTCAAATAATTTGTGACTATATTGTTTTCTGATTTAGTTTCAGAAGGAAATGTTTAGGGAAATATAAGAAAACTAAGATAATGCAAGTTAGTGTTTTATTATCCCTGTCAGAACAGCATTTGGCACAGCCCGTAGCCCAAACACAGCTTTCCATCTGTTTTGTAAGTAAAGTTTTATTGGAATATGGCCACACATATTTGGTACCTATTGTCTATGAGTACTTTCACACCACGTACTTGGATTAAAAGAAAACTTGCTTAATTCTAAAAACAGAGCAGACTACAATCTCTGGCCACTCAATAAATTTAGAAAGACGTTACAAAAGTAGGAACAAAGAAACAAAAACCCAAACCATTTGAAAAAAAATTTTAAAAACTAACCACAATTTAATTAAAAGGAAAAAAATCAACACCACAGTTGGTTCCAGAAATTTTAGAAAAGAGCAATGACTGTTACGTTTCATACAAAAACTTAGGGAATGCTGCCAAAGCTGCATAATTCATTGTTTTTCTACATACAGAAACAGTGAAAATACATTTTTGAAGACATTTAATTAAAAAAAAAGCCATAACATGAATATTTGAGTTAAGAAGGAGGAATTAGTAAAGTAAAAAGTAAGAAAACAGTAGATTCAAAAGATATATTTAAGATCTACTTGGTTGGAAAGCAAAGAGGGACATGTGCATCCATATGTTCATTGCAGCATTGTTTACAATGGTCAAGATGTGGAGGCAGCCTGGGTGTCTGTCAATAGAAAAATGGATAAAGTGTAGGTGGTACATACATACTCGTACAATGAAATATTGCTTGGCCATGGAAGGGAATGGGTTCTTGCCATCTGCGGAGGCATGGATGGACCTGGGGGATATTGTACTGAGTGGAGTATGTCAAACAGAGAAAGACAGATGCAATGTGATTTCGCTTATATGTGGAATCTAAAGAACAAAATAAACAAAACAGAAACACACACATAGGTACCAAGAACATTTTGATGGTTGCCAGATGGGAGGGGTGTTGGAGGTAGGTGCAAAAGGCAAAGGGATTAACAAGCACAAATTGGTTGTTACAAAGTCATCACAGGGATGTAAAGTATAGCATAGGGAATATAGTCAATAATATGGTAATAACTATGTATAGTGCCAGGTGAGTACTAGACTAGTCAGGGGGATCATTTATTAAATTCTATAAATGTCTAATTACTATGCTGTACTCCTGAAATTAATATAAAATAATATTGAATGTCAACTGTAATTAAAAAGGGGGGAAAGGTGAACGAGAACAAGAGGTTCAAATTTCCAGGTGTAAAACAAATAAGTCATGGGGATGTAATGTACAGCATGGGATATATAGTTAATAATATTGTGATAGCACAGTATGGTGTCAGATGGTTGCTGGACTTATCATGGTGATCACGTCTCTAGGTATACAAATGTTGAGCAATTATGGTGTACACTTGAAACTAATATTATATTTTATGTTAGCTATGTTTTAATAAAAATCTTAAAAAAAACAATAATAGAATCCACAAACCAACAGCTAATAAAATCAATAAAAAATAGAAAATAAAAACATATTAAAGGCACCGAACAATAGCACTACATAAAACAAAACAAAA
Organism: Hipposideros armiger; assembly: GCF_001890085.2. Lineage (NCBI taxonomy): Eukaryota > Metazoa > Chordata > Mammalia > Chiroptera > Hipposideridae > Hipposideros > Hipposideros armiger. Next base: position 2,377,627 of record NW_017731381.1, read on the forward strand.
ATACACCCAATGCAAAAATACATAAAACAAGTTTATAGAACTGAAGAGAGAAATGTACAAATCCACCATTACAGTTGGAAATTACTTCTCAGCCAGTAATTAGACAGAAATTCATTAAGACCAGAGAATAAGAGCTGAGCAAAGCTATACACCAACTTGATGTAATTAGCATGTATAGCACATGACACCTAGTAACAAAATAGGTATTTTTTCCATGTGCACCTGACCCATTCATCACAATAGATCATACACTGAGCTATAAGACAAGAGTCAGCAAATAGAAAGGAGCTGCAATCATAGAAAATGTGTTTTCTGATCACCACTGATTTAAAAAAATAAAAACCATAATGAGATCTTAGCCCTCACCCGCTCACCTATTAGTATGGCCAAAGAAGGGGGGACAAAAGACAATGCAAAGTCCTGACAAGGACATGAAACAAGTGGGACTCTTAATATACTGCTGCTGGGAATGCAAGATGGTATAACCACTTTGGAAAACATGTTAGTGGTTTCTTACACCGTTAGCATATACTTTACATATGACCCGTCACACCCCATCCTGGATACCGACCCAAGAGAAATAAAAAGTTGTCACTTTGAGGGGTAAAAAGTATAACTATTGCACTGTGTTGTACAGCTAAAACTAATTCTAAAAAATGTGTATTTCATAATAAAAAA
>NW_017731381.1:2378491-2380740 GCF_001890085.2 Hipposideros armiger
GCTTACACAAATATTGATAGATGTTTTATTCATACTAGACAATGCTGGAAACAACCTACATTGCCATCCGTGAATGGATAAATTGCTGTATATTCATATAGTGGAATATTACTCAGCAAATAGGAAAGAAACATAATGAATGTTAACTAATCTTACTGTGGTAATCACTTGGCAATATATACATACGTCGGATCATTATGTGGTGTACCTTAAACTAATACAATCTTATATGTCAATTATACCTCAATAAGACTGGAATCAAAAAGAAACCAATGACTGATGCATGCAATAACGTGCATTATGCTTCATGGAAGAAACCACACTCAAAAAACTACATCCTGTGGGATTCTATTTATATGACCTTCGGGAAATAGCAAAACGATTGGGACAAAAATCAGATCAGGGGTTTCCAGGGCCTGGGGAAAGAGGAAAAGGAGCATACGGGGAACCTTTCGGGGTTATGGCAATATTCTATATCTCCATAGTAGTAGTGGTTATACAATTGTACACATTTGCCAAAATTCATTAAATTGTCCTGCTGAAAAGGGTGCTTTTATTATATGTAAATAATACTTTTTTAAAAAAAACCTTAATTAAATTAATACACACAAAATTATTTATAACCAAGTAATCATGGACAAAGAAAAAATTAAAATGATATTGGTACAATATTTTCCCCAACCCTACCGTTATTCTATCTGAAAACCTGGATGGATTTCCAAGTAATCAGAAACTAACAAATTTGACTAAAAAGAAAGGAAACCCTAAATAAATCAATGACCATAAAATAAACGAAACCACATAAGAATGTCCAAGTGACCTGCATTCCCCTCCTAGTCCCTCCCCAAGCACCAGAACATTTTGTTTTATGAGAAAATATTTTCAGTCCTTTAAGAAAAAGATAATTCTTATATCAATGAAATAGTACTAGGCCACAGAAAAAGAAAAGCCATCTTAAGGATTCCTGTTTTGGGGGCTAGTCTAACAGACACAGCAAAGATAGACTTAAAAACCCTTGACCAAGCTTACTTATGAATATGGACGCAAAAATTCTACATTAAATATTGCCAACATGGCAGCCCATTAAAATAACCCTACAATGTGATGAAATGAGATTGATTTTGGCTGTACAAGATGATTCAATATTAGGAAATGTGCCTTCATTCATTATAACAGTAGGGGTCAAAGAGAAAATCACTGGATCAGCTCTGAAACCACCATTTGGTATCTTTCCCCAGATCTGACATAGGTCACCCCACACTGAATTCAGATCTCTGCTGAAATGGCACCTCCTCAGAGCAGCCTTCTGGGACAATATTCCTTGAAATGTCACCTCTCCTCCAGCCCAGCACCATCATTCTCCATGAGGGTAAAGGCTTTGTTTACTGCCTCCAGGAGTACTTAGAAGTACTCAATAAATACTTGCTGCATAAAAGTCAAATAGCTACCTACAAGGCTTTTAAAGAAGTTTAGCATCCATTCCTGATAAACAGCTTGGTGAAATGGAAATAGATGGCTATTTTTTTAACATGATAAAGGAGAAAGTTCTCTCAAATCCAAATCTTGCTTCATGTTTAATGTTGAAATAATCCAAACTTTTCCATTAGATTCAGAACAAGGTGAGTATGTCCTTTCTCTACTCCAGGCATAACTGCCAAAGCAATTAAACAAGAGGTTGAAATAAAAAGCGCACCCGTTGTTAAAATGGAGGTAAAAATGATTGTTATTTGCAAGTCAGCCTTGGTGAATCAGCTGAAAATCGCATTAGAAAAAAAATGTACTCGTGTGGCTAGTTACAAAATTAATATTAAAAAGCCAATAGCTTCACAATGTACAGCAAACAAAAAATGTAATAGAGGTTATGACCAGTTGGAAAATGCAATGCAAGAAAAATCCTATACATAGAAGTTATCAGGAAAATAAATAAATCTAGAAACAAGCTTAACCAGAAATGGTAAGTACCTATACGAATAAAGCTATGAAATTCTATTGAGATATATAAAAGATTTCATGGAGTCATAACTAGATGTTAGATCAGAAATTCAATATTGTAAAGATATCAATTCTTCTTAAATTAATAAATTCAACACAGGTACAAAATGAATTAACAAAATTCTCTACTGCTTATCTGGAAAAATAAATTGGTGAGAATATCCAGGAAGTTTTTGAAAAAGAGAAGGGGAATAGGCCTATGAGATATTAGGAATGTGTTATAAAAGTACAAAGTTAAAGCCCTATGGTGATAGTAC
>NW_017731381.1:2381760-2389567 GCF_001890085.2 Hipposideros armiger
TGCCTTCACTTCCTGTAGTGGGTTGAACGGTGATCCCTAAAAGCTAGGTCAATCTGGAAGCTGGACTCTGTGAGCCCTTATTTGGCAACAAGCTCTTTTGCAGATGTCATGAAGTCAAGGATTTCAAGATGAGACAATCCTGGGTTAGAGTGGGCCACAAATCCAATGACAAGAGTCCTTATCAAAGGAGAGAGGGGTAGAAGACACACAGAGAAGAAGGCCATGCCAGATGGAGGCAGAGGCTGGAGTGATGCAGCCGCAGGCCAAGGAACCCCAAGGACCTTGGGCAGTCACCAGAGAAGCTCGGGGAGAGGCATGGAGCAGATGCTCGCTCAGAGTCCCCGGGAAGAACGCACCCTGTCAACACCTTGACTTTGGATTTCTGGTACCCCAGAACTGTGGGAGAATAAATTTCTGCTGTTTTTCAGCCAACAATTTTGGGGTAATTTGCTACAGAGGGTCTAGGGAACTAATACACTACCCAAGCTCATCAAATCCCAGTATTTATCTTTGAAAAATCCCCTTTCATTCACCAAGTCCGTCAGCTCCTTCCCAAACCCCTCCGCCCCCTAGAATGCTAGCTTTCTAGTTTCTGCCCCCAAGTTAAACAGAAGAAATTGCTTGCAACCTGACCCTATGCATAATTCATGGCTGAGGAGGACTGTCTCTGCTTTGTCAGCTTTTGATCCACTGGTTACAGAGATAATAGTGTTATCTGTATTAGAGTAACAGTGCCCAATAATAGGGGAATGGGTAAGTAAATTAGGATCCATAAGCTTGATGAAATATTACATAGTCACTGAATTCAAGATGAGAAAGACTAGCAACATGAGGAAAAACAGGTTTTGACATAACACTAAGCAGAAGAAAGTATGCCATCAGATCACATCTGCAATATAATAATAACTCTGAAAAAAATTCTTCCTAGATGTGGGCAAGGACTTAAACAGTTTGATTTTGGGGAGCTGTGGGATTGTGGGAGTGTTTCTTCTTTCTTTCATTTAGTGTCTTAGGGAAGTAATGACGTTCGTACTCTAGTAAAAGAGAAAACAAAAAGGTCACCAAAGCCTACAATTTATCCCAGGGTGCCACAGAAGCCACAGAAAGAGAAAGGGTAGCAAAATATCACCAGGCAAAGGGCCCTGTCTAGAAGCTCAGCCAAACTTCATTCTGGAGGAGAACTGAGCATCTCATATTACAGTATGGAGTCTTGTGTTTCTGAATGAAGTTCAAGTTGCTGCTGGTAAATTCCTAGTAAATCTTAACCCATCACTGAGTATGGCACAACCTACAGGTAATACCATGTCTCAGACCTCCCGGGATCTGGCCTTCTTGTATCTAACCCCGCCCCTCGTCCCCCAAACACCTACCTGTGCTGTTCCTTGTGAAGATCCCTCCTTATTTCCTAGACACCCCCTGTTGTTCTCTTCCCTGAAAACACAAAATAAAGGGCTGTCCCTTTATCCCTTCTCCTGTTTTTAAACAAACAAACAAACCAACTGGTCATTCTGCAAGGCTCAGCTTGACTGCAAAATCACCCCTTAAGTCTTTGGGGATTTCCCTGGTCAGGCCAGTTCCTCTGATATGCTTCCAGAAGAAAGACTTGGCTTGGGCAGACGAGGACCCTGAGTTCTAGAGATGCTTGCTGCCCCAGGAGGCCACACAGAGCTCAGAGTCTTGGAGACTGACCAGCTTCGCCAGTCCTGCATCTCCAATATGTAGACCAGGGGCCACGCTCCCTAAGGCCACAGGCTTTCAGGCTACTGCATCCGGGAATGCAAAGGTCAGGGTGAACTCTAGCAGCACAGTATCAATGAGTCCAAATGCAGAGGGTTGAGGAATGAATGGGAAGGAGAGGAAGTAGAAACAGTTACTTGAGAATGTATTCGTTTCCTTGGGCTGCTGTAACAAATTACCATAAACTGGGTGGTTTCCACAACAGATATTTATTTTCTGACACTTCCGGACACTAGAACTCTGAAATCAAGAAGTGGGCAGGGCCATGCTGTCTCTGAAGGCCCTATGGGAGGATCCTTCTGGTGGTGGCCAACCATCCTTGGCATTCCTTGATTTGTACACACATCACTCTAATCTCCGCCTCCATGGTCACATGACCATCTTCCTGTTTCTGTCTCTGTGTCCAAATTTCCCTCTTCTTGTAAGGACAACAGTCATTGGATTAGCTCCACCCAAAACCCAGTAGGACCTCATCTTAACTAAAATATATCTGCAAAGACACTATTTCCAAATAAAGTCACATTCATAGGCACTGAAGGTTAGGACTTTAACTTATTATTTTTTTTGGAGGGGACACACTTCCACCCAGCACAGAGAGTAATCTTTCTGGATATTTTTGGGATAAAATAAAAAAAAATAACAGCTGGAGAAAACTAAAATAGCATAAGGAGTGGACAAGCTAATATCTACTTTGTTTTAAAAGCTCATTTATATGTTGAGGCAAACATTAACTCGTGACCACATACTCAGAATGGATGAATAATAGGAAGGAGAGGAAACTTGACATTTATTAATCCTTTACAATGTTGCAGGAACTCTCACCTATAAACTCATTTTGTACTTGCAGCGAGACAGAACAGGCATTCATATTCCTCCTGTACAAGCGAGGAAGCTGAAATTTGGCTGTTGAGCGCTTGAAATGTAGTTAGGATAGACTGAAATGTGCTCTAAGTGGAAAATGCACACTGTAGTTCAAAATCTGAGTGTGAAAAAAGAGTGTGCAAGATCTCAATATTTTTATATTAATTACGTTAAAATTACACCGTTTTGGATATAGCCTGGATTAAGTACATATTTTTAAAATGAAGATTTCCCGTTTCTCTTTAGTTTTGTAAATGTGGCTGTTAGAAAATGTTACATTACATCTATGACTCACATTTTTTTTCTTGTTTGTTTGTTTGTTTTTTATAATTGGAAGGTATTGTTCTAAAGTTGACAGAAATGAAAAGTATAAGAACCTGGGTTAGACCGAGGATTAGGATCCCAAACTAACCAAGTGCTTCCCCTTAGGTCTCTGCCTCCACAGTAACTCGAATCTGGAACCAGCCTCTAGACTTGGTATGTGTCTAGGACCTCCAAAACTTTATGACTTGTGGGAGCATTTGGGGGACCGCTGTCTGGAGTGGGGGCTGGGTATTGCTGAGTCGCAGTGGAGCAGCTGTGAAGGAGACACTGATGTGACCCCGAGGGCAATTCTTGGACCTGGATTAGAGAAATGATTCCTCCTGCAGGGAGGACTTCACTGTTGCTTTTTGCTGAGCTCAAACCATCCAGCCCGCGCCAGCTCACCCAGAATTGGGTCAGAGTTAACCCAGGTGTCTGCTGCAGGTGGACCCAGAATTGTCCTGTATTTTCTGATTCTCCTTGGAGTCAGGTAGACCCCTGAGTGAACCCTCAAAAACTGCAGGGTCTGATTATTTCCCATTTTCCTGGAAAAATGAGCTGCTGTCTGCCTTTTTCTTCTAGAGGCATCTACATATGGTGTTTCCAGAAAGCTCTCCCCACCCCACATTTTCTCAAAGGAGTTGCCATCTGTAGTGTGTTGATTGGTAGGTCCCCAAAAGATACGTCCACCTGGAACCTGTGACCTTATTAGGAAAAAAGTGTCTTTGTAGATGTAATTAAGACAAGGATTTTGAGATGAGGTCATTCTGGATTAGGGCGGGCCCAATACAGATGACAGGCTCCCTTATTAGAGCAAGGCAGAGGGAGGACTGAGACACAGAGAGAAGAAGGCCATGTAAAGACGGAGGCAGAAACTGAAGTTAAGCATCCCCAAGCCAACGGATGCCAAAGATTGTTAAGGATTATCGGCAACCACCAGAAGCTACAAGAAAGGTACAGGGTAGAGTCTCCCTCACAGCCTCCAGAAGGAACCAACCTTGCCACCTTCCTGACTTTGAACTTCTGGCCTCTAGGACTGTGAGGGAAAAAAAAAATCTCTCTTGTTTTAAGACAACCAGTTAGCAACAATTTGTTACAGCAGCCCTAGGAAACTCATGCACCCTCATTAGTTTTCTGCTCCCTTCATCATTCAAAATCAAAGGGGAACCCATACTTAAATGTCCGAAAGGTGCCCTGTGAGCAAGAACTTGACTCAACTGCATGGGACACTACGTGTCTACCCCACTGTGTTCACAGAGAAGGGACAGAAGCTCATGGGTGCTGTCCAGGTTCACCTGGGTTTGGCCAAGTGCTGTGTTTTCAATAAAGCTACAAATAAATTATATGTGTTGTGGGGAGGCCTTGGAGGGCTTTCGGGGTGTACTGGCTTGCTGATGCCACCATCATTTCCTTGGATGGGTTTCTGGCAGGAGTGAGGCATGAATAAACTGGCATTTTCAAAACACCACTCTGATTGCTCCATGACGCATGGAGCAGGGTGGGTGTGCACCCAGCGTGGAAGCCAGGAGAATAGCTAGGATGTTAGTGTAGTCAGAGGCCAAGACGCAGGTGGTTGTGATGAGGGTGGTAAGGGTGAAGGGAGACAAGCAGGCCGATTTTAGGAACGTGTTGGAGGTAGCCCTGAGGAGGCTGCTGATGGAGTGCATGCGTGTGTGTTTGGCCGAGAGGAGCACAGAGGGAAGGAAATCAGAGACAAGCCCATTGCACGCCAGGTATTTGCACGTCAGGCTCTTCTTCTGCCGAGGTAATGACTCGGTTACCACCTGACCGGAGTCATCATTATTCTCCCACTTACAGGCCAGGTATCAGGCCCCAAAGAATGACTTACACAATATCAGCCAGGGGCTGGTGACAAGGTCAGACTGGATCTCTTTTTCACATGGTCCATAGTCCACCATCCCGTCCATCACGCCCTCAGTCTACCCTAACCTTTGGGGTTCACCCAGTGCCAGGCACCATGCTGGCCGCAGCTTCCTTCCAGCCAAGGCCTCTGTGCTTCTAGCCCTCTTGACCAGAGCATGGGAGGGTGTGATGCACCACTGCAGGGGGCAGTATAAACCCAGGAGAATGCCAAGTGGCTATGTGCTTGACATCATCATCATAATTCTGAAAATTTATTGAAAGGAAATAATGTCAAGATAGGATAAAGCAAGTGCATGAAGATGTTCATTGAAGCCTCATGTCTAATGGAGAAATATCTGAGACTGAATGTCATGTGCAGTGGTTAAATAAATCGTGGGAGTGCCACTTGATGGCACATTATTCAGTCATTAAAATGCTCATAATGTCGTAACTGGGATACACTTTTAAGGGAGGAAAAAGCATTTAAAATTGTAGAGATACAATAATCACAACTATACAAAAATTTCATATGCGTATAGACAGGGATTAGAAGAAAACACCGAAATAGAAAAATGTGAAATCCTGAGTAACTGAAATTGTTTTCTGTTACTATAATCACATTTTTATAAATATAAACAGCTAAGTTTTTATAACAAATTTAAAGTTTGTGTTGAACTCCAACTCAACAGTCCCCGATGGGTCTCTTTTCATTTGGCATGTGCTGAACTCATGAAATATTATCGAAATACAGAAGGGACCAATCTCAAAGTGGCTTTTGGACCAAGCAAACATTTTTGCTGCTGCTGTATCAGTGACTTTGGACGCTCAGTCTTTTCCAAACCTCAACAAAGAAAACCTTGCTTGAACTGGCCGAATGGCTCAGTTGGTTAGAGCACGAGCTCTGAGCAACAGGGTCACCGGTTCAATTCCCACATGGGCCAGTGAGCTGTGCCTAAGCTGAGCTGCTGCTGAGCTGCCAATAGGTGGCAGGATGGCTCAGCTGGTGAGAGCACGTGCTCCTAACAACAGGTTGCAGGTTTGACTCCCTTGGGATGGTGGCTACGCCCACCCACAACGAAGATTGAACATGGCACCTTGAGCTGAGCTGCCCTGAGCTGCTGACAGCTGGCCGGATGGCTCAGTGGTTAGAGTGTGTGCTCTTAGCAACAAGGTTTCTGGTTCAATTCCCTCATGGGATGGTGGGCTATGCCCACCTGCAACTAAGATTGAACAAGGTACCTTGAGCTGAGCAGCTGCAAACTGCCAACTGGCAGCCGGATGGAGACTGGACTTGGAGCTGAGCTAGCTGCGCCCTCCACAACTAAGACTGAAGGACAACAACTTGGCTATTCCCCTTCCCCAATTCCCCAATAAAATCTTTAAAAAAACAAACAAACAAAATAAACAAAAAAAAACCCTTGCTTTCCTCAGCTGGAATCCAATGTCACAGGTGCACTTTCTCTGTACAAACAAATACTCTCAATTTACTGATAGAAACTTAACAAAGCCAGGATTGTAGCTTTGAAGGTTATACCAAGGGCGTTGTCACCTTAGGATTCCTACAGGTCAGGATCTATGTTTCCCACCAGTAGATTCTTGAGCTCCTGGCAGAAAACACCAGGGTTAGTAACTGACGGCTCATACCTCCCTCTCATTCTCCGCAGGAGTGATACTGGTCTGATGGAATCTGCAGGTGAGAGCGGGGGAATTCTGTTTCGCAAGAGCCTCAGCTAGAAGGCCAGATGACCTACTCAGGGCCTAATGGGGGATGATTTTCTCATTTGCACATGCGACTGAAGTCCTGGCATGATTAACTGGTGTCACTGGATTCACGTCTATGGGATGACGTGGCATCCATCAGACCATACCAAGTGCAGCGCAATTACAGCAAATTGTAGCGCTCCTGGGCATGGCGAAATAGACTCTGCCGCTGCAGCCACGGGGAATTTTTTTTTCAGGTGAGGACACAAATATATAAAACAGCCCTTAGCGACATCCTTATTCCCAAGACAAGAACGCAGGAGGGAATCTAAGATGGATCAAGATATCGCACAGGGAGATGGTTCTGGTAAGAATCCTGTTACAGAGAGTGTGCTCATGCCTGTGATGTGCATGAAAGAAGATGGATGCAGGTAAAGAGGAAAGGACTAGACGAGAACTGGGCAAAAGGAAATGTGAGACACTTTCCCTGTTTCATATTTCTTTGACGTTAAGTGACTTACTGCTCCAGCTAAAATTGGCTAAGTCCCTTGGAGTGGGGCAGCGGGGAAGGAAAGCCAAATACACTCATGCATTTGTGAAACATCCATTTGAGCATCTATGATGTACAGGCACTGTTCTAGATGTTGAGGAAACATGTAAATAAGACAGAGTCCTGGCCTTGAGGTCTGGTCTAGACACACACACACCATATAATGCAATGACAGTATATTCCAGAATTTTGACCACTTGGAAGAGGTGAGAGAAAATTCTTGAAGAGGTAACGGCTGGGATGGCTGAGAAGCAGGCATTACCCCAGCAAACAGGAAGTGGGTAAGAAAAACAGGGCTTGAAGGCAAAGTGTCACCCTACACAGAAGCACAGAATTTAAGAGCAGCTTCTGAAAGCAGCTGCCAATAGACAGTTTGGTGCCACTGCTGGAACATCGAGATGGAAGCAGGCGACGTCCAGAAAGGAGGCTAAAGAGGTTGTGGGGGTTAGGGAGCACGCTGGGTGCTGCACTGCTCAGCCCACACCACGCTCTGTTGCTCAGACTGCAGACGGTGCGCTTGGCTGGGCCTGTGTGTTTGGTAAGTTACTGTGATGGCTGCTGTGGGGGGGGGGTGCATCTTGGAGAAAGATGACAAAGGGCAGGGAGACCTAGCAGGTGCTTGAGGCAGAGACTTAGAGGAGGTAAGACCCTAACCAGGGCCAAGGTAGGGTGGTGGGGGGCAGTACAGAGATTCCCCACAGTGGCTCTCAAAGCCATGGGCTCCTCTGGGCTCCAATTATAAGCATAGCCTGACCCTCCCTGATGTCTTTGATTCAATAGCTTTGAGGAGGA